>NW_022196912.1:20947018-21022091 GCF_008632895.1 Mastomys coucha | reverse complement strand
GAAGAAGAAGAAGAAGAAGAAGAAGAAGAAGAAGAAGAAGAAGAAGAAGAAGATAGAAAGATTTTAGTGGAGAGAGGTAGGGATGAAAGAGGTAATGGGAGATGCCCCAAAACTCAGTATATAAATGTATGAAATTGTCAAAGAACAACAAAACTAAAATAATTCTTTAAATACGATCGTCTTGGGGATCACTATACAAGAAACATCTAGTTCCAGCAATCTTGGCCCTTAGTATATATCCCACAATAACTGAAAACAGATACATAAACAAAAACCTATACGTAAGTGGTTATAGCAGCATTACTATTGGTATCCACATGTGGATGAGGACACACTCTGGAATAATTATTTGACCACAGAAGTATATTGGCATGCTACAGTGTGTGTGGAGCTCAAATATATGTTGGTAAGATAAGTCAGGTTCAAAAGCCCTCTCATATGATTCTAATTTTATGAAATGTACGTAGCAGGCAGGTCCCCGGGGACAAAGCAGATTAGTGACTGCAGAGGCAAGGAGACAAGGAAGTAAGCAGCGGTGGTTGACGGACGGGTGGGGAGCCTTCCTCTGAGGTGCCGAGAATATTTCATAATTAGACCACAGTGAGAGTTGTACAGTCTTCAAACTGCAGCTTGAGATGGTAAAAATGGTCAGTTTTGTTACATGCCTCTCACATGTATGTGCATGCACACGGACAATGCATCTGCTATTCTGACTAGGGTTAAATAAGAGAGCACATGAAAGTGCTTATGGGTAAAAAGGGGGGAAACACAGCAGAATACAAGGTTGGGTAAATACAGGGTGATTACAACTACACTGGAAGATGCTTCTCTGAAGAGAAAATGATCCTAAGTGGGAAGAAATGAGGCTGCGGATGTCTTTGCGTGACAGAATTTTGCTTGATTAGTTTTCATTTTAGTGCTCCGTATTTTCCAAAATGTCTGCACTAACTGTGGGACACTTTTGTGATGGAAAACAAGGGGTCCAGGCCTCTTCTTCCCCATCTTCACTTCCCGGGTTTCCACAGTACCACACTCCTGCTTTTAAGTCTACTTCTCTTTGGCTGAAGCAGGGAGTGCATCCTCCCATTTCAACTTCTCTCCAAAGCTAGTGTCTGTGTGCTATGCTCTTACCTTCTTTGTGGTTTTTCAGCCTTGGTCTTCAAGCCCTGTTTACATACTTTAGTTTCTTCTTGGCTGCACATACAGGCCAGCAAGAAGTTGATTTCACTAGTCCTTGGCTCCTGAGTAACTCAAAGGCACAAGACCTTCCTAGGGGTATAAAGGTTCTCACTGGAGGGGGCTGCTCAGCATCTGAAAGGTCTCTGAAGCACTCCTATGTTTCCTTCTCATGAAGAACTTTTTTTTATTAGATATTTTCTTTATTTACATGTCATATGATTTCTCCTTTCCCAGTTTCCCCTCCAACAAACAAACAAACAAACAAACAAGAACAAACCCCTGTTGCCTCCCCCCTCCCCATGCTTGCCACCCCACCCTCTTCCACTTATTGGCCCTGACATTCCCCTACACTGGGGTACAGAACCTTTACAGGGTCAAGGGCCTCTCCTCCCATTGATGATCAACTTTGCAATCCTCTACTATACACATGCTGCCAGAACAGTCAGTCCCACCATGTGTACTCCTTGGTTGGTGGTTGAGTCTCTGGGAGCTCTGAGGGTGCTAGTTAGTTCATATTGTTGTTCGTCCTAAGGGGCTGCAAACCCTTCAGCTCCTTGGGTCCTTTCTCTAGCTCCTTCAATGGGGACCCTGTACTCAGTTCAATGGATGGCTGTGAGCCTCTATATCTATATTAGTCAGGTACTGTCAGAGCCTCTCAGGAGATAGCTATATTTAGGCTGGCTTGTTCTTTTTTCAGTCTCTGCTCCATAGTTAACCTCTGCAACTCCTTCCGTGGATATTTTGTTCCCCCTTTTAAGAAGGAATGAAATGTCCACATTTTGGACTTCCTTCTTTTTGAGTTTCTTGTGGTTTGTGGGTTTTGCTTCCTGTATTCCGAACTTCTGGGCTAAAAACCACTTATCAGAGAGTGCATACCATGTGTGTTATGAAGAACTTTCTTAATGTCAGAGTTTCATAGCCCAGTGGTTCTTCACCTTCCCAATGCTGTGACCCTTTAGAACAGTTCCTGATGCTGTAGTGATCCCCCACCATAAAATTATTTTTGTTATCACTTCATAATTGTAATTTTGCTACAGTTATGAATCATAATATAGTTATCTGTGCTTTCTGACAGTCTTAGGTGGCCCCTATCAAAGAGGCATTCAAATGCCACTCAAGGGGTCTCAGTCCACAGGTTGAGAACCTCTATCAAAGCACTTCTATCCATGGTCACCTAGTATGTGTTAGTTCTTTCCCAACCAGCACAGCATGAGTATGCTGGAACCATATCAGATCTACTAAGTATCAATGAATATCTTTCTTATAGCCTATTTGAGACTCTTTCCCAAATTCTCAATCAATACCAGCTAATTAGCTTAGGGGTAGGCAGTGAGTTCACTTCTCTACTAATTCCAACATGCCACCACCTCCACATGCCAGGCTTCTAAGAATGGTTTTCAAGCAATGAGAGCCTATTTACAGCAGTTAAGGTAGTGAGAGGGATGGAACTCCTTCCCAACTGTACTTGGCATCTGTTAAGTAGAGACTAAGAGCTGAACTCAGAACTCAGAAGAGGAAATGGAGGGCAAAGTAGGCAATGGCCCCTTGGAGCCATCCTGGCTGAGTATGCAGGTGGGAAGATTTTGACAGTGTTTTGTGGAGCAGGAGAGTTTGTGGAAAGGAGAATAAGGTGGCCAGGGACAAGAACAGTTAGGTCAGGGGCTCTAGCTGGGGCTGGGGAGATGAGGCAGTCAGTAAAGTACCCAGTAAAGTATGTGCTGCGCAAGACCAATGACTTGAGTTCAGATCCCCAGGATCCATGTAAAAGGCTAAGCAACATAGCATTTGCCTGTAACTCCAGTACCAGTAACGTGTTGTGGGAATGTGGTGGGAACAATGGTAGCAGGAGTATTCCTGAAGCTCATTACATTCTCCAGTCAGCCTGATCAAATGGATGAACTTCAGGTTTAGTAAGAGATCTTGTCTGAATGTAGAAAGCAAAAGAGGGAAAACCTTCTATATTGGCCCTTGGCTGACATGTGCACCAGTGTGTGTACACATACTATCTAGGTATACAACGCCCCCTCCCACCACACACACAGATAGGACATGGGCAATGCCAATGACAGGACTGGGAACAGCCCATCTGTGTCAGCACAGAAGCCCAGGGAGTGTGGAGATGCTAGGATCGGAATACAGAGGGTAGGAAGGCTTCTGGAAGGGACTTCCGTGCCAAAGAAACCCTCAGACCTACTCATGAAAACATTTCTCGGCTCAGATCCTTCTGACTGATTTATGTGGGGGGAAAATGATTGCTCTGAAAAATGTTAAGGGTTCAAACTCAGAATAGTCCCTAATGGGTGTTGACAACTGGCACCAAGTGTGAGAGCTCAGTCAACCTGCTGAAGGTCCTCCATCCAACAGACAAGTGGCAAGCCCTTCCTAGTTCTCTTTTGAGCAATTTGCCCACTGGGCTCTTCTCCCCTTTCAGTAGTGTTATTATGCAGGCAGGAGGTACGTGGTGACCTGGAAGAGCAGGAAATTGGCCTACTCCAGGCCATGTGCTGCTCGGCTGATGCCCGAGATGCCATCCCTAAAGAATATTAAATCATGCCACCTAACAGTCGGGACACTGTTTTCTCATCTGTGAAATAAGTATGTTACGAATGTCTGACTCCTGTTTCCCACACTGCAAGGCAGTGGTTTAGGAGGAGTGTCAGGCAACACCAGTGTATATCATTGACAATGTGCTCTGTAGTGAGCCAGAAGAACGGGTGAGCTTCTCCTAGAGGACAAAGAAATGAGGGAAAGAAAAAAACTGTGCTTTGCTTTGTCAAGTGGTGGCTGAGGCACTGAGAAAGCAGCACACAGATTCTCAGAGGTAATTCAAGGGTAAGCAGGAAGGGGCTTCCAGTCCATCACCTGGCCTCCTAGCTTGGCCCACGGGTGATGTATTGTATGTATGTGGTAGGAGTAATGGATGAGACAGACTCCTTCCATGGGTGGAAAGGAAGACAGAGGCCCCAGGAACTGGCTCTTTCTGCTGCCTTCTCCCTACAGTCAGCATATGGTGGGGGATACCCTACCTAGAACTTAGATAGATACAGTTCTGGGTAATTTTCTCTTGCCCAGGACACTGAATGCTACCTGCTACCTGTAGACAGCTTTGTTTTCACGCTTGCTGCTGTGAGCAACAGTGTGATTAAAACAAACAGCTCAGGCATTGCTTCGCCACTGACTACATGCAGTGTGATCTTGTTCAGAACACTTTATTTAGTCCTTCATCTACAAAGTGAGGATAACACTGTGTTACAGGCTTGGAGGCCCTGAATGAAGTAGGAGGTAGGAACCCCGGCTCTGTTCCTTGGCTTGACTCACCTCTTTGACCCTGTGTAAGAGGGGCTGCAGCCAATCTCTGTTCACCTCACAGTGGCTGTCCAGGAAGGTCAGAGTGGTGCCTTGGGCAATGTCAGCACCCCGCATCCGGGACCGGACCAGACCTGTATAGTGAATGAATGCCCAGGTGGGTGCCACTGTTGCTCCAGTGACCAGCAAGAACACATAAGAGTCACTCAGTACTTCTTTGAGCTCCCAGACACATGACACCCACCACACTCCACTCTCCACTCCTGCCAGCTCTGCCCCATGGCTCAGCCTACCTTGACGCTCACTGTTGCGCAAGCACTTCACCTTGGGCAGTTTGATGAGTTGCTTGCAGTCCTCAGCTGTAAAGACAAAGACCATGCTTAGTGAGCACTTGGGATGTGACCGTGTATGAGCAAATAAGAAGGATCAGGAAGGTAGACCTACTTGTTCTCCCCACCCTGACTGCAGAGCCGGGTCCTTAGTTCAAGGTTTCTCAGTCATGGAAGGGGTTGACAATCACTGAGTAAAGCAACCTCAACTGGGCCCATTTGGAACAGGTCAGCACACAGCTGGACCTACATGCTTTCATGAAAATGGTCCAGATGTGGATCCTTGGTCTGGTCATCCCAGGGCTATCTCTGTTGCTACACACCACTGAGTTATTAATTCAGAGTCTCTTCACCACAGTAAGCCTAGTTTTAAATGCCTGGAAGCCATCAGTGGAAGAAAATAACTTTGGACTTTGCTTTTAGAACATGGGGGCCCTCTTCATAAAGAGATCAGCCAACAGAGTTTTCCAACACAACAAAGCTGATAATGGGTGGGTGGTCTCCAGCCTGAACAAGAAAGAGCCCCAAGGTCTTTTGAGGAAGGGTCCCACTTCCTTTAGAAATGGCTGACTGAATAGAACTACAAACAGGACATTGGCGGTAGAGGTGGGAGTTGGTACCACTGATACTTGAATTCTGATATTTCTAAAATCACTGTGACTTTCAGACTTACACACATGTCTAGGGGCTCCAGCATGTTTTACATGGGAAACTGGATGAAGGAGAAAAACCGGGTGGGCCCTGGGTTCTTTTATGAGATAACTAAGGAGATGTGACTCAGAAACTGATGATAACTAGAGGGTGGAGTGGCCCAAAGACTCACACTGTCATAGGTGTGTGTTAGGATGTCCCATGGGGTTCTCAGTGTCAAGGTCCCCCAGAGACAGGAACATGGCAGCCTCAGTTCAGATGAGCACATTAATGCAGCATCAAAATCAGGAGTCTGAAGGGCTTTGGGTTCTAATGATGGTCCTTTGAATTTGTCATATTTCTTCCTCTGTCCAGGAATGTATGTTAGAAGCTAATGACACAGATACCATATGCACTCATCCATACATGGACACTCACTCCCCAATCATCCCAAGCAGGAATCTAACAAATTTAGGTAATTAGGTCCTCAAAAACTTACAGCAGAGAGCACCAAATATTTTCTCAAATATAAAGTGGCTCACTTTTTGAAGCTTAGTCATAGACACACAGTCTTCCAGGTCTGCTACCCATGTTGGCTTCCCTCCACTCATATGAAGTGGCCAGGACCAGGTATTTCTGACTCCATTGTCAATAATCAATAGTACTTACGGTCATTGCTGAAGTCATCCACTAATATGATTTCCTGGATCAGATGCATAGGGGTGCGGTTTAACACACTGTGGGAAGGAGAGAAATTATGATGTCTACTAGTTGCAAAATGCATGTACCAACTCCGTTTTTAAATATCATCACATAGGAGGAATGAAAATGTAGGGGCACCAGAAGATGCCCAGTCATCCTGCTCCTCCTCGTCTGGGGCACTGAGGATATCATTCTGCCTTCTTCAGCAGAGTAAATGCTATGCCAACCAGTGACCCACTCAGACAGAAACCTGGGTGGTACCAAGGACAGCCCTCCCTCTCCCCAAACGCCAGTCTAATACTTCTATTTGGATGTTACACTTAAACCACTATCACCTTGTCTATGTCGGTTCTGGTCCATCCTCTTTTTATGGGTGAGTAGACAAGGCCTTACTACACAGCCCAGACTGGCTTTAAGCATTTGATCCTCCCAAGTACATGATTATAGGCACATCTCACTACCCTTTACTTCAGTTTGCCTACTTTTATTTGGTTTATCACTGCAGCCTCTACCTGCCCCAGCTCTTCTCAGTCCCGGGCAGTTTTGCTGGTGGCCTTCAAGTGACCTTTAAAACACATACATCCAATAATGTGGATTTCCACATGGCCACAAATAAATAGATGGAATCCCATTGTGCCTCCCCACAACCTACACTGCGAACCCTCAGCATGATCCACACCATACCCTCGTATCCCTGAGCTGACCTATGCCGACTGCAGCTATTCATGACCAGTGCTATACCACCTGAATTTCTTCTGCTTATTCACTATTGAGAGCCTCTTCTTCAAGGCCTTGAAATGGCCCTAAACTGCCCACAAGGGCCAGTTCAAATGTCGTTTCCTCTCTAACAGCTTTCCAATCTACTTAGGGAGAATTAATCGTTTCCTCCCCTGGGATTCTTTCACAGTTTTCTAGCTGAAGCTTCTCTGACACTGGCAGGTGGTTTTACACCTTCCCAAGCAGGCTCCTGTCCCTGTAACCCTGGTGTCAAGACAGAAGCCCTGGTGAGAGAGGATAACACTCTAAAGAGAGGCCCTTGCCTCTCCCTCCAGCTATCAGACCATCACTGAATTAGTGTTTAACAGACACAGAGATTCCAAGCTTCAAGCTCACCTCCAAATTAAGAATACAAATGGCTTCTGCCCTGTATCTATTAAATGATTGGAACTAGGGACAAAACTCTGTCAGGACAGAACAAGTGTACAGCCTCACATACACCAGTCCATAAAAATCCCTGAGATTTCTTTTCTCTCTCAGATATTGGGGATCTTTGTGTGTGTGTACATGTTTGTGTGCATGTGTATGTGTGTGTGTGTGCACTCACGTATGTGTTTGCATGCATATGAAAGTGGAGGTCAGAGTTCAGTGTTGGGTGTTGTGGTGGTTTGAATGGATAGCCCTGATAGGTTCATAGGAAGTGGGACTTTAGGAGGTGTGGCCTTGCTGGAGGAAGTGTGTCACCGGAGGTGTGCTTTGAGGTTTCAAATGCTCAAGCCAGGTCGAATGTTACTCTCTGTTCCTTCTGCCTGCCGATGCAGATGCAGAACTCTCAGCTACCTTTGCGGCACCATGCCTGCCTTTGCACTGCCATACATTTTGCCCTGAAGACAATGGACTCTAACCTCTCAACTATAAGGCAGCCCCAATGAAATGTCCTTCTTTATAAGAGTTGCCATGGTCATGGTGTGTCTCCACAGTAACAGAAACCCTAAGAAAGATAATCTTCTTGAATTATTCTCACCTTATTCTTGACAAGATCTCTCACTAGACGTGGAGTTCAGCAGTTTGCCTTGACGATTGACCAGCCCGCCCCTGGGGTCCTCTACTCTTCACTCCAACACTGACGTTATGGAAGTACATACAGCCGTCCCTCGCTTTTTTTAATGGGTGCTAGAGATCTGAACTGAGGACTTTATGCTAATGTAGCAAGCACTTTCCCAACTGAGTTATTTCCCCAGCCCTCAGGGGAATGTTCCCCTGAGGGGGATATTATAGTCTCCTGAGGGGAATAATACAAAACTATTATTTAATATTTCCCTCACAAATGTTAAAACAGATTTAGTTTCCTCTCTGCTAAGTTGAGAATGTTTTGTTAATTCTAAATCTGCATTTTCTTTACTTATAATAAGAATGGCAAAATAATTTCCTACAGAAAAGTTGTTTTCACCTTCCCTGTTCATTGTATTAGAAACAAAGTTCCAACAATTGCTAGCCATTTAGCAGTGTTTCTTTAAATAACACTTTTTACCTATTCTTTGAGAATAAAGAAAACATGTATACACCCCTGTTCTCCCCTTCTGACTCCCTCTGGCCTCTTCAAATGTCCTCCTCCAAACTCCATGTCCTCCCCCTTTGTTCTTTATTTATAGTCATTCACTGAGCCCATTTAGTGATGCTCATATTCACATAGGTGTAACACCATCATCACCAAGGTTGAATAAACTACCAGCGGCCACACCTCTCTCAACAGCTATCAACTTGCCAACAGCACTTAAGCTAAGAGTGGGGCCTTGGGAGTCCTTCCCAGACCATGCTTGAGCTTTGACTGGCTTGGTCTTCTTGTGCAGGTGGCAGGTGACCACAGCCTTATGAGCTCACAAATGCAATGTCCTTGTCATGTCCAGCATTTCTCAACATTCTTCCCCATCTTCTGACTCTTATGCTCTTTCCCTCCCTCCTCCTGCAATGATGCGATCCCTGAGCCTTGGGTGAGGGGCTTGACACAGACTCTGCACTAAGGCTTAAGTGCTCAAGACACTTAGTCTCCTCCTTTTGACTGGCCGCGCATCTCTGTATCTGTGACTACCTCTTGACAAAAGCAGCTCCTTTGACCAAGGCTGAGACCAGCACAGAGCCTGGGTCAGTTCGGGACCCCACCCTGGGCTCACTGTTGTGGGGCTCTCCCCACTACAGAATATTTAAGACAGAATGCCTACCCCATTTTTCTTGCGCAAGACCTGACTTCAAAACTATCTCTGTTAATAGAGAACCTGTCACAGTGAAGGTAACTTGGGAACGGAGTCCCTTTGCCTCAGAACAGGACTGGTTAACCTACCTCAACGCTAACTTTACAATCTATCATAGCCTTTGTCTCTTGGGCTTCTATAAGTTACCAGATGACCACAGGCATGGTAATGAGGGAACTACACTTCTCCTCACACCTTCACTGATTTGATTATTTGATTTCTGTTTCTTTTTTTCTTTTTTCTTTTTTTTTTTTGGTTTTCTGAGACAGGGTTTCTCTGTGTAGCCCTGGCTGTCTTGAAACTCACTCTGTAGACCAGGCTGTGATTTCTGTTTCTTTCTTTCTTTCTTTTTTTTTTTTTTTTAAGATTTATTTATTTATTATATGTAAGTACACTGTAGCTGTCTTCAGAGTGATTTCTGTTTCTTAATTTCTTTTGGAATACAGGGTAAGTATGGGGGTGGGTTTATGAACCAGAGAGCCTAGTAACACCCCTGGAGATGGTAACATTCCATCCTTGATTCTTGTTTCTATAAATTAGAAGGATCTCTATTGCATACCTCCTGTGTGCTGGACACTGAGTACTGAATGAAGAGCACCAGGGAAGTCAGTTCCACCCCCAGAAGCATGTCCTTCAGTATTATTTATCCACAAAGCTGTTATGCTTGGGGCGAGGGACTTTGCTGCTATTCTGCATAGTAGTTGATCTATAGAATGGGAATAATTTACAGTGGAAGATTCTTCAAAAGGACCATGGAGATAATTAATGGAGAAAACCTATATGAATGCATTTATCGTAACATTTTGCACTAAGTGGTAATAGATAGTAGCCATTCTTCCTATGCTGTGTATTGTTAATGATTTGCTCTTTGAACTGACCTCCCAGGCTAGAGATGACATTCTCAAGGGGCACAGGCTTGGTTTCAGTATTAACTGTGGGTCTCAGAACTCTTATGATCATCTCCAAATGTCATGGTTCAAAAATATTTCTACTTCACAACAGTCATCACAATACACCCAGAGTCCAGTGTATAGCAGAAGCACGGTAAGGGTGGGGGTTTTTATGAGCAGCTTTCCTCTCAGATGTGCCTGAGCCCTGTTTCCAGTGCACCCCCCTTTCTAGACAGGGTGCAGACTCTATGAGAAAGGAACTTTGCCTGGAGCTACCTTTATTTATGAAGCCTCAATTCTCACCATGGCAACTAGTGTAAGGTGGAGAGAGGAACCCCAGCAGTTGTTGTTGTCTGTGGGGAGGTACAGGACAGGGTAAGGAAGGAGGCTGCTGCCTCTACCGTACAGTGGTGGGAAGAGACTGCTCACTGCGATTGTCCCAAAGAAAACACAGCAAACCCAACCACCAGCTCTCTAATCAGGGCAGGAGGGGAGAGGGAGGCAGACAGAGGGAAAAAAACCTGCTTGAAGAATAACCTCTAATGAGGTTTGATTACACTGGAGCTTCTACATTCGATTCCCCCAAATCCCCGCCGGCTCTTTGAAATTCAAGAGTTCTCTTCTGTGAACATCAAAGGGTAAATCGTGTGTAGCTCTGAGCAGGTTGAACTGAGAGATGATTAGGGAATGAAAAATGTCCAGGGTTTAAAACAGAGGGGGAAAAAAATAAAACAGAAAGGGAAAGAAACCGTCAGCAATAAGTGCTAATTAGACCATTTCCTGCTAACACCTGGCTTGCTTGTGCCTCTGTCTTTAGAGCAATTGAAGTGATGACCGGGTCTCCCTAACAGTGCCTCTAGGCTGGGAGGGCCTGAGAACAGCGTGCACTCCCGGGTACCGAGGTGGCTGGAAAAGGAGAAGTTCAGCCCGGGGGGCCTTGGTCCTCCACAGGGCCCCTCCTTTCAGCACCCCTCCCCACACACATATCAGTTCCTGCCATCTAAACCTTGGCTGTTGTGATCTCCTGCCCTAAGTCCTCCTCACAGCTTCTTCAGTGCAGGCTTCTCACTTGCTGCCCCTCAGCAGAGTAAGTCCTTCTGTTTCCCTGGGGCCCAGCTGGATAGAGGGTTTTTCTTGCTTCATTTTGGATCTTTCTCCTTCATGCAGTTACAATAAATAGAATCTATGACTTTCCCAGCTCCCCTGGATTCTATGATCTAATTATGGGGTCCGAGTGGGGCCCTAAGATAATGTCAGGGTAGTTTGGGGAATTCCAAGTAAGTAAGCCCTACAACCTGCTTTGCTGTGTAGTCCTGAATGGGTCGGCTCCCTGCCTCTGTTCCTTCTGTAATTACCTTTCTCTTGTAAAAGCAGGTGATATTAATACTTGACCTACTTCACAGGCTTTTGTGCATCCGAAACACGAGGAAATCTATTTGAAATTGCAATGTGAACTCCACAGTGTTATATGCAGACAGGTTTTATCAAACGCTCCATAGCTACCAGATGAAAGAAGACCTGGGACCTGCTGACCGTGTAGTTGTTCCGTAGTGAGACAGACTTGTGTCTAAGTATATGTGTGGGTGGGCAGCCTCTACTTGTCTGCAGGAGGGCTCCAGTCAGTAGAGCTAAGTCTTCAAGCGCGCTACTATTTTCTCGACTTTGTGAGCATCGCTTAGCACCATGCCCAGCGCATGGCAGTTGTTCTTGCAATGTGGGCACTGATGATGATTATTGAAGCTACTAACATCAACAGACATGATGCACAGCTGAGATTCTCAAAGGCTGAGCCCCGAGCCAGCAGCATTGCCACAGTCTGGGACTTGTCAGAAATGCAAATTCCCAGGCCATTTTCCAGACTCACTGAGTCAGAATCTCTGAGGCTGGAGCCCAGAGAAGCATGTTCTAGCAAGCCCTCCAAGAGAACCTGGCATCTTCTTACACTGAAGTGCCACCACATCAGAACATGGTTGTCTATCGGGACTGGAGGCTCATAATCACATGGAAAGCTCCCCTGTGCCAGCAATAGATCCCAGTCTTTTGCTTACTATAGTTGTTATTTGGCAGAATAGAAAACAGAGGCAGAGAGGTTCAGCCCAGGGTCACACAGCTGTTAAAATCAGAGCTAGACAAATATGGCCCCAAAGACCTTCACCTGGAAAAGTGCCCTGCTAGGTCTACGATATTACCAGTGAGGGAGAAGGGTTGGGATATAAAGTCATGGACCATGCATGTTCCTTAATCCTATAGGAGGTGAAGGGTTTACAGTTTCTCCAAGAAGTATAGGACAGACAGCATAATCTCACACACAGATCTTTATCTCTTGTACCACTGGCCATGGTGAGTTCCTCAGGGCTTTCTTTCTATCCCCTTGAGAAATTCCCCAATTCATTGAGGTTGCGATTCTCACCATCTGTCCCATGACACCCCCACCAGGCCTGAGCCTTGTGCCTTCACAGCCCTCAGCTAGGAAGCAAGAGCACTCTTGAGATACAGATAGAGTCCTCATAGAAACCACCCTTTCCTGTCCCCTCTGGATGCCTACACTGATTTGTAAACAAGTAAGGCACTTTGCTATCTATAGTGACACTCTGGTGACACTGATAATGACCTGGACCATGTGTGTGTGTGTGTGTGTGTGTGTGTGTGTGTGTGTGTAAAGGACTGTTGTCTTGTTGGGAAATCACATGTGAAGTAAAGGCCCTGTGAGAGGAATACAGAAGCTAGGACATGATCGATGGCTGGAGGAAACAGCCAGCCATCATGTACCAAAGACATGTGGGATGCAGGTGAAGCTGCTCTTTCTTATACATGGGTGGATCCTTTCCTACAAGGGATTCCTTGGTCCTACACAGTAGGCATTCAACATTTAGTGATCTGTGGACATAAGATGTACTATGGCCCCTTGGAGTAAGCCTGAATTCCCCACTGCCATAGCACATAGATGTGGAAGAATGGAGACAGTGTAGCTTGTCTATTGGAGATGAAGAAGGGAAGGTTTGCTGTGCTTCATACTCTCTCTGGTCGTCTGTGTATGAGATGACCTTCCCACATGATGCCCAGTAAACTATATGTCTCTGGGACATGAAATGTCATAGTTAGGGTTTCTATTACTGTCGTGACCAGAAGCAACTTGGGAAGGGAAAGCTTTACTACATCTTGTAACTCTCAGGCTACATTCCCTCACTGAGAGGGAGTCAGGGTAGGCACCTAAAGTCAGGAGCAGATGCAGAGGCCATGGAAGAGTACTGCTTACTGCCTTGCTTCTCATGAATTTCTCAGCCTGCTTTCTTAGAGCACCCAGGACCACCTACTCAGTAGTTGCATTGCCCACATTGAGCTAGGCCTTCCCATATCAATCATTAATAATAATTTTTAAAAAAATGTCCCAACAGGCAATCTGATAGAGGCGATTTCTCAGTTGAAGTTTCTCTTCCCAAATGACTCTAGCCTGTGTCAAGTTGACAGAAACAAATAAACAGGAAGCTTCTATGCTTACTTTATTGAGGAGGCTAGGTTCTATGAACATCTAAAGCTCTGTCTGTGCATCTAAAGCTCCAACATCACACCAGTGATGCTAAATCATTCTGTGTGTCTTGTACTCCTGGTTCAGGCAGCTGAGAGGACTCAACATCAGGGCATGGGCCAGAATTTTAGAGCTATGCTACGTGACCTTGATGTTGGACTTCCAAGTCTCAGATTTTCTCTCTTGTTGACCTACTTACTACCCCACCTGAGGGCAAGAGCCCAAGTTTGTCTGGAGTTGAGCATGACCTTACTAGATCAGGGGAGCTACTCTTGGGGGTCTGAGGGAGAATGAGGCAGATTGACTGTATAGGAAAGGGTAGAGTTGGGGAGAGGAAAGGAGTGTCATTCCAGAGAATGGTACCCAAACCTACCAGAGTTTCCTGAGAACCCTTGGGTAGAGGGGCACAATTCGTAGTCAGGACCCTGGTCCACTTTCTGCGACCAGTTTGCCTGTGACTGGCATTGAGACTTGAACATATGGAATAGCTGGGTAGACCACAGGCTATCTTTGTCGGGACAGACCTCTCCTAGAAGTAACATGTCTGAAACTGAGTGTCAAGGTGGCAGGGAAGCCCAGGAGAAGCGGGACTGGAGTTGGCAGTAGATGCCCAGAAAGCATACATTAATGGTTGACTGCTACTATTTCTACATCTCACCACCATCTCAGCTTTAGAAAAGTATAACAGGATGAGCAGCCTAGGGTGTGCACTCAAGTCTTGATCCTAGCCAGAGGCTGGGAATGGAACAAACAACCCATCTGTCTGAGTTTTCTTCATCGGTTGTGATTGCAACAGCCCAGGTTCTTCAGATAGCCTAGCACAGAAGGGCAAAGGGCCTGTTATCCATTCCTCTGCTTGATTTTGAATGTGTGTGAGTTACCCGACACTATTGGCATCTGGCTTCCTCTTTCAAAATGGAAATGATGGCCTCTCTCATCAGCATGTGAGGAGTGGCAGAGGGGGAGCATATGATGTATAGACTGGGACCTGGTACATGCCTGCAGGATGCCAAGTGAGCAGTTACAAGCTTGACCAAGTACCAGGCTAGTGCTGACTCCTAGACAGGAAGATGGCTTACCTGCGGATGGTTCTGAGCAGAGTGGAGCGTGCCTCGTTGTGGAAGGTGATGATGATGCTGGTGGGAGGAAGGTCCGTGCAATACACAAGCAGTGAACATCTGGCAAACAAAGACAGATGATAAGTAAGACCTTAGAGTGCAAAACAGAACTAAGCACCTGGGACCACAGGCTTCAGCTGAGAATGACTGAAGCTAAATGTCTAGCACCTGGGGGAATCCTGGGCTTGGAATTTAAACAGAAACAAATATAGTCAGTTACACACTCCTAAGTTCAAGTACAGATTCTCCTAACAGTTGTAGAAACAAAATTCCAAGTCTTGGACTCAAAATCTGGGTCCTTTTAGCCTTCTTGCCCAAGCCCCTGGCCAAAGAACAGACCCAAGCCAACAGAAGCCTTAGGATATTGACTTCTGAACCAGGAGCTTCAGGGGTGGGTCCTCTCGGATGGCTGGCTCCCTGTTACCTGCTCCTTACCAGTCTGGCGTACTTGAAGAAGCAGAGTCCTACAACCTCAGTATAAGCCATAAAGTCTCCTGCTGAGAAAGCACTTGCTTTCATGTGTCCAGGATTATTTTGGATGACTATTACCTCTGGGGTAATTTCAATTTAATACCTTGCCTCAAGTGAAAATTGTAGCCCGCAGCCTGAGAATTGCTATAATAATGGAAATGGGCCGTCCAAGCGAGGCCTGTGCCACTGGGGCCTGCCATCTGGGTATATGCTTCCTCCTGTTTCTCATGATTTCAGGGGTGGCCCACTTATGGGAGGGGTTATGGAACATTAAAAAAAGAAGTAAAGAATGTACTCAGTGGGTCAGATTTTTGCTCTCATTTTTTCCCATTTCTTCCTGAGCTTTTAGCTGAAAGTCCAGAGACCCACAGATAGGCTTTGAGAGGACTGAGTCCTTTGGAGTTGTTTGGAAATATTTTGTACAAAGATGTCTTTTCAATTTTCCTGGAAATATGGCCCACATTTTCAACCAGAGTCTCACACAAGTCTGGGGCTGAAACACTTACAATCTCCAGTACTGGGCTAAAAGAACTGATGTCTCCAGTAATCACCCGAGTGGTGCTACATTGATGCTTCCTTGGGACCAAATGCTTAAATACAGTATGCTTATGGCATAGGCACGGAGAAGCCCGGATCAGAACCAAGAGTTAGGGAAGAAGGTAAGGTAAAGAAATGTTGGTGTATGCCATGGCCTGCAGACCTTCCTGTCCTCTCTCAGAGACACATCCAGTCCCACCTCCGAGCTGCCTTCTCCACACCAGTCCTCCCCAGTCCACTGCAACTCTGTGGGGAGCAAATGAAGTCCTGCATGAATATGCATTGTTGACATGCACACAGACATGGCCAAACCTCAGACCCACGGCAAATGGCAAAGCCTTTCTCAGGTGAGACTCAGGAAAATGGCAAAGCCTTTTCCATGATCTAAGTACAGATATTGTGGATGACTATCCTTTTGCTAAAAGCAGTGTGCGCAGAAACTATCCAGCATAGATCTCTTCTTCTTCCTGGCTGCCTATAATAGCCTGAAATGCTTCCCTACACCAACTCCCACCTAAGCTAACCCTGCCTTCTTGTTCAGCTGTATATAATAAATTGGCCTCCGTGGTTAAGATGTATAAGATAAATGTGTTGAGTGTCCAGGGTGTGGCTGGAGATGCATCTCCCTCAGAGCCATGGCCCACCAGAACCCAGCTTTTCTGTATGCATGTCTGTCATTTCTTTGTCTCCCGGTGTCACAGTTAAGTCACACCCTAAGCCATGAAGGTTGCAGCATAGCTCCTTCCCTCATAGTCTTCCTTCCATGTCTGCCCACAAGGCTCTGCCAGGCCCTTCTCTGGCCTGAAACCCTCAAGTGGCTCCTGATGTATAAAGTCCAGTTTCATGCCCTACACTTTAAGACTCTTTTGTAACCACAGTCTCACATGCTTTCTACCTTTCTGCTGTTGCTTGTGTCATATGGAGCAATGTTCTCCATTTTTCTACTACTTGAGGAGTTCCTAGGCATCCTTGGAGACTCAGGGTAGATGTCTCCCTTTTCTGGGAAAACACTCCATAGTCTCCAAGAGGCTAATGGCCTGTGGTTTATACTAGACACATGGACGATGTCTCTTTTCTAGCACATATCATGATGAGACTATATCCCCAACCTTACTTAGTTCATCCAGGTTAGAACCATAGCTTGATCCACGTTGGCATCTTTACAGGGGAATGTAGGTATACCAGATGCTCTTTGATCGAGAAAGAAGAAAGTCAGGACCTACATGCCCAAGTCAGCAGGAGACCCAATCATTTATGGCTCTCAGACACGTGGCAGCCTTCCAGAAGGAGTCTAGGGAGTCCCATTCACACGTTTTATGTTCTTAGAGAGTCCCTTCCTTCCCTGAATCCTTATATAACTCGTAAGATAGGGTGGATGTGATATGCTGTGACTTTATGAAAGCTCTGTAGCCTCTCTTTTTGGCCATATGGAGGGGAGCCAGTGGCCATGCTGTGCAGACACTCAAGTATCCCTGTGGAGAGATAGCCTCATAGAATCTGAGGGTCCCTGCCTTTACCACTATCAGCTAGCCAGCCATAGGAATGGACCACATCAGGAGCAGTCCCAGCCACTCCAACCAAGCCTATGTTAGCAGCTACAAGAGACTGCTGACGGCAGCCTAGTGAGGGATGCTAAGCCAGGACTGCCCAATCAAGACACTCCCAATTCCTGACCCATAGACACAGTGAAGATGGTTCATGGCTTTTGTTGTTTCAAGCCATTTGGTTTAATCAAGGATGATTTGTTGGGCATCAGATGCTGTTATAAAAGGGGAGGGGAATGCTTGGAAACAGCCTCCACTGAAAAGAATCTGGACTTGTTCATCTTTGGACCTAGCCACAGCTCTCAGTGGGAGGAGCAACGGTGAAAAAAAGGGGAATGGTAGTATTGGGGTCCCTGCTTGATAGGTTACAGGACCTCGGAAGTCATGGAGGGTCTTGGAGAAGGACCTGGTAGTAGGATGGGCAGCAATGAATACTCCAAGAAGAATAAGCCTGATACCAGGAAGTGGGTGGGACAAAATATCCATGGAAAGAGAAGTAAGTCGGAGAACTTAGTGTAGCCTCCTGGTCTCTCTCAGGGAAATAAAGGAGACCCTGAATAGCACTGCTGTCAGAACATGTAGCTGTATGGCTCTGCCATGGGGGAAGATTCTGGGAGATACTGTGTAGTCAGGACTCAGCTTTTATGATTTGAGTTACTTGGAGTAAATTGGGGGAGAATGGTGATCTTTGGCAGTATCGTCTTATTAGAGAGATTTAAACACAGGGACTACTTTTCTTGCCTCAGAGATGCCAGTTGGGGAGATGGGCATATCAATGTACACACATACAGAGGCTAACTGCCTGAAATATGAAAACATATTGGACCCTAGAGGGTAAGGTGATGATGAACAGAGAATGGGGTAGAGCAACGCACAACTCTTGGTCTAGGGCTTGAGACACCATCTACCAGCACGAGACCTTGAGCAAATCGCCTGCCTTTGCAGGCTGCTGCCTGCTCCTCTGTGGAACAGGGTTAGTCCAAACTCTCTCACCAAAGATCTCGACACAGAAGCAGAAGTTCTGGGTGTAGCCTGTTTCAGCAACCACATGCCATTTGAACCAAATGCTGCAAGCACTCTTTGTACTTGAGGTCCAACTATGCCATAGGGTTACTTACCTGCGACCTTGATTTTCTCATCTCTAGATTCTTCATCCAGACAGTAGAGAAGGCAACACCTAACATGCAAATCTCCCTCACTGATCATCACGACAGGTAGCAAAAGGTGGCGGACAGTCACATGATTAGATCACTATTTCTAACATATGCAGGTGACTCCTGCTGTGTCTAACTGGATCTTTCTCATGTTGGAAAGAGGTCATGGTGGGCATCTCCATTGGTGCTGACACAAGCTAAGGAGCAATGAGAAGCAAGAGAGGGGCAGAGTTCAGGCACGGCAGCATCAGCGCTAGTACAATGAACCTGGTCTGATGCCTAGACTTGGATCTGCATTGACCAAGAGCTGGCTGCTCGCCCTAGGGTATGGCATTCCCCCCACCCCAAGCTTCAATGTTGTCACCTGTGAGATGTGGTGAAGGCTCTCCTCCCAGACTGGCTATGAAGGCTGTGGATAATACACCCAAAGCATTTGGAAAGTGCTAAAGGAATGGAAACAGCGAATAGCTGAAGCAGCCAGTAAGGCAGCTTTTTCCTCCTCTGGGCTGGGATCCCTTTAAGAGCTGAGCAACCCTTTCACAGGGGACACATATCAGATAGCTTGTACATCAGACATTTACATTGCCATTCATAACAGTAGCAAAGTTACAGTTATGAAGTAGCAACAAAAATAATTTTATAGTTGGGGGGTCACCACGATGTGAGGAACTGTATTAAAGGGTAACGGCATTTAGAAGGTTAAGAACCACTGCTCTAAAGGAAGTATCGTGTGTATCGACTAGAGGTACAAGCTCACAAGGTAGAAAAGGAAGGGAGGTTGGAGTGGGAAGCAGAACTGTTACAGCTGCAAGCAGCAGCTGGAATTGAGGTGCTATGCTCCCAGGTCTGGAAGCTCCTATGTCCAGAGGGGTAAGACACAAGCCTTGCCTGAGGTCATACCACGAAGCTCAGGGGCTCTGCTGCTGCGCATAAGCACAGAGGTCAGAGGGTAAGATGGTGTTTCACATTCACAGGTTCATATCCCTCCACAAGCCTCCCTGCTTTCTGCTGTAGCCCAAAGGGCCTGGACTCACAGCAGCCTCTGCAGTAAAGTAAACCGAAGCTCAGAACTCCAGCCCCAAAGGACGAACCTAGTTCATGCATGAAATAAGGGCACTCCAGGTCCCATGACTTCTTAGCTGGTACTGGTCCCTAGTGTTCCAAGCACTCACTAGGTCAGAGCAAGTGTCAAGGCACTGAGCACACAGGCATCAATGAGTCCTGCAAAGGAGTCACCTGTTATCCACTGGCCCTCAGCCTGCTCAGTGACAAGCACTATGCACTGATAATATGGACTCAAGCCTAAGAGAAATCCTTAAAGCTGCATTCTTAGAGGAGAGTCAGGCCAGACAGTAAGTGGGCTCTCTGTGGGAGGGGCCTAAAAGATTAATCAAACGCTGAGGTCTCTGGGGCCATGAAGGAATGAAGAAGGCGGCCAGTGCTGACGTCTGGCGCCAGCAGATGGACGAGAAAGCATGCTGATGATTTATTAAAGATTCAGGGGGGTTATTGAAGAGAGGAGCCAAGTAGAAAAGATGCGGGGAAGGGGGTGCTTAGGTCATCTTCTGGACTAAGAGGAAGCATTAGCTATGTGGGGAAATAGAAGTGTGTGTGCACATGTGCTTGTGTGTGTGTGTGTGTGTGTGTGTGTGTGTGTGTGTGTGTGTGTGTGTGTATGTGCGTGGGTGCATGCCAGCATGTGTGCACATGCTCATGTGTGTGTCTGTGGGCTGTCTGAGGCAAGATAATCCCACTACAGAAGCACCCGAATAACAGTTCCTCCAGACTGATTTTAAACAGTTTCGTGCCCTCTTCTTTTTTGAAGGACTCATTGGAGACCCATGATTTTCCTAAATTAAGGTGAGACTCAATGTCCCGCCTGGATTCCCAGCTCAAGAAGGTTCAGTTGTCACTGGCTGCAGATGCTTCCAGGGAGCACTTCTGAGGTCAATCCTGGGCATGGGAGGAGCCTTAATCCTCCCTTCCCTTACCCCACTGCAAATTACTGTGTCTTGCCCACACCCTGCATCTAAATGAACATGACAACCACAGTGCATTAGAAACATGTCTGTCTGTTATCCCAGTAAGTAATGATGCTCACAGTGCCTTCCATTTTATTTCACATGATCATAAAATACTACAGCTGCCTGTGAGGGAGAACATGATGACCGTCATGGTCACCCCCGTTTTGCTAATGAGCTGGGAGCTTTTAGTGGTCCCCATGGCCCTAGAACACATGGTCTTCCTCTCATCACATGCTGAGAGAAAATACTTGATCATAAATTATAAACATTCAGGATTTTATGCTCTAGCATAATAACCAGAGGGAGCGATAAGGGAGGCAAGCCAGCTAACTTTAAAACAGAGTGAAAGCATAATTATTATTACTACGGGGTTGGTATAGGGGCGAGCTGCTCAATGGCGGTGAGTCTGGAAATGGGTCTGGCACCCTGGAACGGGGAGACTAAAGGCAGTTAGTGACTTGGCAGCTTGGCCAGAGCTGGGTGGAGGCCGTTGTGCAAACAGGCAACATGCACAGTAAAAATCAGACAGACTGGCAAGGGGTGCTCTCAGGTTACACAGTCGATTGGAGTTCAGTAATGATTTCCCTGCCCTGACCCTTAGTCTCCTGGTTAATGATGGTGACAATATCCCCCCCAGAGTGCATTTAAATGACTACTAGTGGAACCCTATTGCTAGTGGAACACCTCAGGTGTACGATGTCACAGCAGCTTAGGAAGTGCCTAATGTTTTCCAGGTTCACTGTTGTCATGGTATGAACCTGAAATACTCCTTCACATTGGCTCAGTCCTGCATTGGGCATATCCTTCTTTAGCCCCATTCGTGTTGCTCGTCTTTTCATCTTGTTTCATGGGTGACACAGATAAATTGTCAAGTATGAAATGTTTTCAATTTCCATGTTTTGAATGTTGGGCTGTCCCAGTGAGGGATGCTGCTTTGTTGGGAGGGAGAGGACCCAGCTGGAGGAAGTAGGTTATTGATGGGTGTGTCTTTAAAGGTTATAAAAGGTCTCTAGTCTGTTCTTCCATTTCTTCTTCCTGTCTACCATGATACATATGACTCATAGGCTCCCCAAACCATGATGGACTTAGGAGGACCAAGATGGCAGACATGAAGGCTAAGCAATTTACTGAAACCGGTAAAGGGGACTGGAGCCAGACTTGCTGTAATAATACCCTCATGCTAGGCTGAGCCAGCTGTTGCTCATGTCAGTTCTGTACCTACTATTTCTACTGAGTTCTAGAAACTAGAGATCTGCCTAGGAGGAGAAAACAGGTTGTGTTGCTATACAGGGACAGGAAAATGGGGGAACTCTTTCTGGGGTTATCCCAAGAGAGATGTTGCCCAGTAGGAGTTTCACTGGGTGAGAATCATGCAAGGCTGAGTCAAATGGTTCCTGGGCATTTGGTCCTATACAGACACTGGTTTTCTTTCTAACCCCCACACTTTTGTTCTGTAGAAGGCCAGTCCCAGATTGAGAAAATAAGTTCTCTCTATGTGCGCCATTTCCCTAACTTCAGAGCCAGAGAGATAAAGGGAAGCACAGGCATTTGACTCCCAACAGGGATGGGGCCAATTTCTTGGGAGAGAGCTGTATGTTCCTTAAGCGAGTCCCCTGTGGAGTGGGGGTGGGAACATCCTTCGTTCTCTATCTCCATCTGACATTCTTGGTGTCATCCATTCCAGGCCAAGAGAAGCCGCAGAGACACACCATCTCTTCTCTCTCCTCACACAACTCTCAGGGCATAAAGAAGACAGGTGGAGGGAACCAGCCAGCTTCAGGCCCAGTGACCTTTCTTGGATGTCAGTTTTCTCAGAACAGAGTGCAGTGAGTTTACTACTGGCTTTTGGAATCAGATCTTGTTTTTCAAGCACAGAACATCTAATCCACTCTGAGCTCTGTTCCATGGAAGGACACCTGATGTCAGGAGAAAAAAAAGGAGATGAACATAAAATGCCAACTGCCTACTCTGTGGCTGACCCTTAAGTTCACACCCAATTCTTTAGAAGGGCAAGGTGCAGACAACGGAGAGAGTGTGATGAGTATAAAATCAGAAATTCCTTTTAATCTCATTTCATGGGCAACACATATACACTGGAAGGCATGAAATTTTTATTTCATGTTGATTTCACTGGGATTTCACATGCAGATTAATTTGTTCATCCGCATAAACATATTCGGTGCCTACTTTTTGCCTCAGCAGCTGCTCTCTCTCAGTATTAGCGAAATCCCCTGCCTCATAAAAGACATTTCAAATGATACCAAGACTTGCTGTACTGTTACAACAACATGGGTTAATTGCTTAGTATGTTATTGAATCTCAGCCTATTCAGAATGGAAAAAGTAGGCCAAAGCAGACAGGTGATTTGTTGAGGACCTTGGTTAGGCACTGTGGAAAGGAGCTTCTAAAAGTGCCCTCAATCCACACCTCTTTGTATACCCCATTCCCTTGGAGGGGGGGGCGAGCCAGGTGACTCCCTTCTGAGGAGCTGAATATATCTAAGGAAAGGCCACTTGGACCCAAGGCTTCTGTCTCTCTTCATTCATCTTTCTCATGCATGGAGCATTACAAGTTTCTGATGAGAAAGAAGAGGAATCAGTGTGTCTCTGAGGCATGTCCTGGGTTGGAAAGGATGAATAAGATGTCACAGCAAATGGAGACAGAACAGGAAGGGTCGTCCCTACACCACCCAGACCACTTGCACACTTGGGCACTCACAACTCTCTCTCAAGAAGTTAACCCCACTCTTACCGAGAGCCATATGCTTGTGTTTTCCTTTACCTCTCTGGCTCTGGAGTGAAAGACATGGAGAAAATAGAGATAAATTATTTCTCACCCTTTTGTGACTAAGTTACAAGAACCTGGTCTCCATGCTTTGGGAGAGCATACTACCATGTTGTAGAACTCCGCACATGGCTGTGGTTAACCAAATCTCCCCAAAAGCCATGTGAAGGAACTTGGAGAATGATCATCATCTGGCCAACCTCTGAGATGACTCCTTGGGGGCAGCATCGGGGGCTCCCTGAAGTAGGGGACTCACATACTATAAATGGCTAACCTATAGGAACTGTGAGAAGGTAAAAGTCATCTTAAGCCATAACTTAGTGGTTTTCTCAACCTTCCTAATGTTGTGAGCCTTTAATACAGTTCCTCATGTGATGGCCCCAACCATAAAATTCTTTCATTGCTACTCCATAAATGTAATTTTACTACCATTATGAATCATAATGTAAATATCTGATATACAGGATATCTGATATGTGGCCTCTATGGGGGTTGTACCCATAGGTTAAGAATTGCTGCTATGACCTTTTAGAGTAGCTATTGTACAAAAAGATAAATGCAGGTATCCTTGGGTATAGAAGAAGAAGAAGAAGAAGAAGAAGAAGAAGAAGAAGAAGAAGAAGAAGAAGAAGAAGAAGAAGAAGAAGAAGAGAAGGAGGAGGAGGAGGAAGAGGAAGAGGAAAAAGAAGAAGAAGGAGAAGAAGTAGAGGAGGAGGAGGAGGAAGAAGAAGGAGATCATTATCATCTTCATCTTCATCATCATCATCATCATCATCATCATCATCATCATCACCATCATCATCATCATCATCATCATCATCATCATCATGATGCTCCCCTGGGTAAAATACAATTTCCCTTCAGTATTTGAAGGAAGAGCCATGGAATTATACCCTGTTCTGTCTCTCTTCAGCACACTGTGGTCCAAGATTCCCCAAGGGTCCCTTTGTTCATGCTCTGGAGGCCTCCATTCACAAAATGATACTAGGAAATGAGGACTTAGGGATTCTACATGCAGAGAGAACTTAGTATTTGAATGATCTTTTTCCTCTCTCTCTCTCTTGCTCTCTCTCTCTCTCTCTGTCTCTGTCTCTCTCTCTGTGTCTGTCTCTTTCTGTCTGTCTCTGTCTCTCTCTTTCTCTCTCTCCGTCCCTTCCTCTCTCCCCACTCCTTCTCCTTCCCTCTCCCTTCCCTCTGTTTCCTCCTTCTTTGGATATTATCACACTAGGTGTTCTAGGATGGCCCCAGTTCAGAAGCCCCTTTCACAGCCTAGCATGCACTGAAATCTGACATGTGTGTGCCACCTGGACCATGACTGCCTTCTTTCTTCTTCTTGTTGGTACCACCTACAATAACGGAAGTGAATTTGTTTCGTGCAATGGATGTCCTAGTGCACTGAGGCTACATGCTCCTGTAGAACTGTAAGTTAAAAAAAAAAAGTGCTGCCCTAGATGTTGTTATCTCCTTTCTAGTTCATAAGGCCACTCTGCAGGGTACCTGCTCTCCAGGTAGCCCTAGTTAGGCCAATATGTTGCATTCCCTTGCCTCTAGGTACTACCATATACTTGGAAGAGCCTCTCTGCCAGTCCAGTTCTGGGTCTTCACTTCTTCTTTGGAGAATATCAACACCTCCTGGATTTATTAGCTATCTCTTTCCAGAAGTATCAGAAATCTCAGAAAATCTATGCCTTGACACTTCTAGGCCACTTCCCCGGCCTGATTAATTGCAGGCTGTAGATCAGAATGATGATCCCAGAAATCAGTTCTGAACATCCTGCCTCCTGGCAAGGTAAGAGAGTCCCACAGGGTCTGTCATGACAAACTAGGAAGCTAAGTAGGGAGGAGGTAGTAGGAGATGAGGTCATATTGCTTGGACTTGATTAAATGCGCTGCCTCTGTCTCCATTTCTGGTTTTGAGTCACCACCAACAGCTGGCAACTTTTCTTTGACCCCAACCTTACTCCCACAAAAGAAAACCATGATTGGTATTTGTAATGTCTGGCCAGGAGAGACTTTGAAGGCCATCTATTTAATTGGCCCCTCACCATGAGCTGCTGGACAGTATGTCTGGGAGATATCTGTATGATTGGTGAACAAGGTAGATAAGAGCAAAGAGAATTTGGCAGATGATAGAAGATGGTCAGATTAGCTTTGTAAACTATTACTCTTGGTGTCTCATCAATGAATATGAGCCTGAGAAAGGTTCTAAAACCTCTGGGGAGTCTCCATTATCCAAACTTCTCCCTCAAAACCTAACCCAGCTGCTTCCTTAGACTGGCTCCCTTCTCCTAGTACATACAGGAAAGTCAAATACAGCTATTGATTCAGTAAAGCATACCACATATTATGCCAAACAATTCTATGTGATATAAATCAGCTCAGAAACCATTGCCTCCAGCTGCTTCCTTTTTTTTTTTTTTAATGAAGCATCTGAGGACCATAACAGTGGGCTGACCTACCTAAGGTGATTACTGTGCGGCAGAGATAAGGTTTTACATTTCTAGTGATTAAACTTACTCAGATTTCTTAAATCAGGCTTGGAGAACCCTATCAAACAGCACAGACAGGCCCTATCCACACAATGCCATCAACTATCACAGCCTTCAAGGGCCCTTTCATCACCCTCTCCTGTGAGGACACTCCTGCCAAGGTTCCCATCCCTTCTTCACAATGCTAACTCACATGAAATTTCCCAACCCTCATCTTTCTTCTCATGTTATAGTTATGGACCATGTACTTTGTTCTTCGCCTTCAGCCTTGGTGAGATAACTCTAGCATGGTTGACTCCTTCATTGCCATATCTTCTTGATCTTTCTTATTCTTTTTCCCCATCAGAAATTCTGCTGTTCCACAAGCCTTTCTCCTAGGCTATACTCTTCTCTATCTTCCTTTCTGGGTCATCACTTGCCCACTTAAGCTTTAACTCACTGATGCATATCATCTCCTGGTTATCTTCGTAAATGAGTTCTTCACTTACTCTCAGCCTTCCCTAGGTGACTGTATGCCCTGTCATCATCTACCATGTGCCCAAGCTGAAGATATGGCTTCTAAGCCTGAGTCTCTTTCCCTTGCCTACCCTAACTCAACCTAGCTTGGCAACGCATCTTCCTTATCTTTCCATCTGGTTGTTTCTCCATGTTTCCATCCTTTCTAGATGACTGTAGCAACTTCCTAACTGGCTCTATCTCCTTGCAATCTGCTGGATCTGCAGCTGCTGGAGTGATCTACGTAAAGCTCTTTCATCCACTCTGGATCCTTGTAGGCCTCATACCTCTCCTGTGTTTTCTTCTAAGGCGGTGGTTCTCAACCCTTCTAATGCTGTGACCCTTTAATATAGTTCCTCATGTTGTGGTGACCCCCTCAACCATAAAATTATTTCATTGTTACTTTATATTGTAATTTTGATACTGTTATGAATTGTAGTGTAAATACCTGCTATGCAGGATATTTATTATGCAACCATGTGGCTCATGACCCATAAATTGACAATCACTGCTTTACGGTCTGGCTAGATATTTTTCTCCTCTCCATATCTTGCCTTTCTAGGACTTCACCCTCATCCCATTGCTGTAATTTACTACTAAGCATTGTGAAGTTACTTTTCTGTTTCCTCTACTGACTGTGGTGACAGTCTAAACACTTACTTGTAGTGTGGGGCAGTGGTCTGCTCAGGTAACTTAAGCTTTGAGCCTTGGAGCCTCTGTGGGCAATTTCTGCTTGCAGGGAGTGGAAGGAGCTTAGCCATAACTCCTAAGTCTTTGGTTCCTGTTTAAGTCACAACCCCTCACAGCTGCCCCTGCAGGAGATGTGTGCTCTATCAGGCAGGCAATGCCCCAATATCCCAGTATTCTAGCTGGACCCTACCCCCAGTCACTTACCACAGCCAGGCATGCCACACCCCATACAATAAAAGGGGTAGTTTTCCCTCTCCTCTCTTGCTCTTCCTCCTCACTCTCTTGCTCTTTGTCTTCTCTCTTGCTCTTCCCCTCTCTCTTGCTCTCTTGCTCTTTGCCTCTGCTCTCCCTCTCTTGTCTCCTCTCCTCTCTTGCTCTTTGTTCCTCTCTTGCTTTCTTCCTTTCCTTTCTCTCTCTCTCCTTACTCTCCTGTCTTTCTCTCTACTTGATCGGCCTATTTTCTCCTTCCTACAATAAAATATCTCATTGTCTCTTTCTTAACTAACGTGTGCCCTGCCAACAGGCCTCAGCACCAGGGAAAGAGAGACCCAGGCCTCACACCAGGCCCTACTCTTGGTACAACACTTACCTATAGTTATCACTTTGCTCCTAGCATGATGACAAGGTGAAAGAAGGTGAAAACAATCCAGGCCTGAAGGATGAGTATATGAACAAGTGGCTAGAGTAAGGGTGTCCAGGGGGCTACAGAGGAAAATGACCTTTATGAACCTATGGGTGATGTCGATACAAGGGAAAGAGGGCCAAAGTCAGGAAGGCAAAGACCAAGCAAGCCATAAAAACTAAAGGAGAGTCACAGGTTAGAGCACAAGGCCACTGTGAAGTAAGGAGAGGTGTCGGACTATGGCGGTTCCTCAAGGGTATCTGGGATAAGGCCTTGTGTGCTCTTTAGCTTTCTCTATTGCTATTGCATAGGAGATACTCAGCCTGGTTTAAAGGCAGGGTGTTTACATTTTCCAAAGTCTCAGGAAAGGTGAACAATTCTTGCTCATGTGAGAGACTGAATCCCACTGGATTATGGATCACATAGTCTTCTAGAAAAGGTCCACCAAATATGACAGCCATTGACCACATGCGACTACTGAGCATGTGAATTTTGCCTAGAATGAATGCAAGTTACCTATGAGTATAAAATCTATCCATAATTTCAAAGACAAAGAGTGTTGACTCTTTTGATATCTTGCTTTTATATAAATAACATGTTGAAATGATACTACTTGACAATTTGGAGTAAATAAAATATATTGTTGAAGTTAATTTCACATTCTTCTTTTATTTTGTTCAATGAATGACTCTAGAAAAGTTTAAATTGTGAATTTATTTGTACTGAACACTGTCCTCCCATCATTGATTTGCATATATAATCTCTCTCTCTCTCTCTCTCTCTCTCTCTCTCTATATATATATATATATATATATATATACATATATATATGGGTGTGTATATATGTGTATATATATACATATATATGTATATTTCTATCATCTACCATCATCATTTTATAAAATAAATGGTGTCTGTGATGGTTTGAATATGCTTGACTCATGGGAAGTGGCACTATTAGAAGGTATGGCCTTCTTATTTATAATAGCCAGAAACTGGAAACAACCCAGATGTCCCTCAACAGAGGAATGGATACAAAATGTGGTACATCTACATAATGGAGTACTACTCAGCTATTAAAAACAATGAATTTGTGAAATTCTTAGGGAAATGGATGAATCTGGAGAATATCATCATGTGTGAGATGGTACAATCACAAAAGAACACACATGGTATGCACTCTCTGATAAGTGGATACTAGCCCAGAAGATCAGAATACAAAAGTACAATCCATAAACCACAAGAAACTCAAGAAGAAGGAAGACCAAAGTGTCGATACTTCATTCCTTCCTAAAAGGAGAACAAAATACCCATGGAAGGAATTGCAGAGACTAACGGAAGGACAATCCAGAGACTGCTTCACCTGGGATTCCTTCCCATATTTAATCATCAAATCCAGACACTATTGTGGATGCTGGCAAGTGCTGGTTGACAGGAGCCTGATACAGCTGTCTCCTGAGAGGCTCTGACAGTACCTGACTAATACAGAAGTAGAGGCTCACAACTATCCATTGTACTGAGTACAGGGTCTCCAATGAAGGAGCTAGAGAAAGGACCCAAGAAGCTGAGGGGTTTGCAACCCCTTAGGACAAACAACAATATGAACTAACTAGTACCCCCAGAGCTCCCAGGGACCAAACCACTAACCAAAGAATACACATGGTGGGACTCATGGCTCCAGCAGCATATGTATAGCAGAGGATGGCCTAGTGGTCATCAATGGGAGGAGAGGCCCTTGGTCCTGTGAAGGTTCTGTGCCCCAGTGTAGGGGAATGCCAGGGCCAGGAAGTGGGAAAGGGTGGGTTGGTGGGCAGACGGAGGGGGAGGGAACAGGGTTTGTTTTTGTTTTTATTTTTGTTTTCGGAGGGGTAACCAGGAGAGGTCATTTGAAATGTAAATAAAGAAAATATCTAATAAAAAAAGGAAAAAAAAAAGAAGGTATGGCCTTATTGGAGGAGGTGTAGCCTTGTTAGAGGAAGTGTGTCACTGTAGATCCATGGCTTCAGGTCTCATACATATGCTAAAGTCTGGCCAGTGAGATCCAGTCCCCTTCTGCTGCTCATGAATCATGCTGTAGAACTCTTGCTCCTCCAGCATCATGTCTGCCTGGATGCTGCTGTGCTTCCCATCATGATGAAAATGGACTGAAGCTCTGAAACTGTAAGCCAGCTCCAATTAGATGTTTAATGTAGAAGAATCCCTTTGTTCATGTTGTCTCTTCACAGCCATAAAACCCTAACTAAGACAGAAGTTGGTACCAGGGCTGGGATATTTCTGTGATAGGCCTGACTACGTTTTCGTTTGGAGGAATGTGGATTTTGGGACTTTGGATTTGGAAAGCAGTGGAATGCTTTAAGTGGGGCTTAATGGGCCATCCTACTAGGAATATGGAAGACATTAGTGCTGATGGCAATAAAGCCAAAACTAAGACAGTGTCGAAATACCTGAAAAGGCCACACTCTCAAATAATTGATAGACTACTAGATGTAAAAGTCAGCCTTAGTGAGATCTCCCTCACTGTTTCCTGTCTCCTTCAGCTCTGTAAGTCAGGCTTGGGCTAATCTACCAACTGGCATCTGAATGCACAGTTTAATGATCCATCACACTAGATCATGATTCGCTTTTGTCTGCCCACCCTCTGCCAAAAACACACATACTGATGTGGAAGACAGGATGCCTCCTGCTTTTGGGACCTGCAGACACCACTCTGTTCTTAGTGCTGTGGTTATTCCTTTGTAAGAACTTTTTAATCTCCAGCTCTAGTCCAATTGGTTGGGACATCTCTGTGTCATGTGCAGACAAGTGCAATAGGGGCTCACAATACCCACTTGCCCTAAAGAACATTGATTCTTCCTTTTGAGTTAGACCTCAAGAAATGACCATTGCTCCACTATGCACCAGGCTCACTTGGTGAACCAATGTAGGTCTTTCATGTTAAGCAAACACTTGAAAGTGAAGGGAAGACAGAGGACAGCTGGAAGCTGAGTAGAGGGGGAATTGCTCCTTCTCAGCTTGTATACACTGTGAAGAGGGTACTAGAACCTAGGTCAACTAGTACCAATACTGCCCAGATGGCAAGTGTGTGTGTGTGTGTGTGTGTGTGTGTGTGTATGTGTGTGTGTGTGTGTGTGTGTGTGTGTGAAGGCGAGTGTTCTCCAAAGGTTCTATAAATGCAGAAGCTTCTTCCTGGGACCAGAAAGTGTTGGGGATAGGCCAAGGCTTATTTTTGAGTGTTTCCTGAAAAAGAACTTTGGTGTCTGGGAGCAGGGCGCCTTCATGTCTTATTTTAGCCCTGCTAGAGTCACATGGCACAATAGTAATAATAGATATGCTTACCGAATGCTTGCTCTGTCTCAGGTACTCTGCACAGAGCTCTAAATGTGCACAGTGACTCCCCGGGTAGGTGGCACATCGCTCCTCTCTTACCATAGAGGAGGCAGCGAGCAGCAGAGACTCATCTAAAACCAGACACTCTGTCTCCCCACTCAGTGCTTCACACACCTTGTTCCCATACCCTTGAGGGATATCGGGCTCACCGCTTGTTCTGGTTGGTTCTATGTCAACATGACACAAGTCATCAGGGAAGAAGGAGCCTCAAGTGAGAAAATCCTCCATAAGATCCAGCTGTAAGGTAATTTCTTAATTAGTGATTGATGGAGGAGGGCCCAGCCCATGGTGAGTGGCGCCATCCCTGGGCTAGTGGTTCTGAATTCTATAAGAAAACAGGCCGAGCAAGCAAGCCAATGAGGAGCAAGCCAGTAAGCAGCACCACTCCATGGTCTCTGCATTAGCTCCTGCCTTCAGGACCCTGCCCTGTTGAGTTCCTGTCCTGACTTCCTTAAATGATGAACAGTGCTGTGGATGTGTATGCTGAATAAACCTTCTCATCTCCAACTTGCTTTTTGGTAATGGTGTTTCATCACAGCAATAGAAACCCTAACTAAGACACTGATTCAAATCTTATTTAATATTGGCCTTTGTCTCCATTTTGCACCTTGAATACTACATGCTAGAATGTTCTAGAGAGTTAGAAAATCATGGGCTAAAGAATTACATGTCTTCTTCCTGTTTCCTGATCCTTGCTCATATACCCCAGACTTCCAACTACAGACTCAGTGAATTATGGATTTCTTTTGCTCAAAAAGAGAAACTTTCTTACAAGGGAGCAGCTGAGAGCAGAACTATGCTTATGGCTCTAAGGAAAGGCCAGACCCAGGATCTTGAGCTCAGGTATGCTTCTCTTGAGGATCAAGTGTCCATTATCCCTTCTCCAGAGACTCTTGATAATGTGTCCCTTGGAAAAGCTCTTAGAGGTCAGGTAACACAAAAGCAAAGGCTTTTCACCTTCCTGAGTCAATACCCTTTGACTGAACCCTCCCCAAGTCTGTCTCTATCCCATCCTTTTGCCTCCCATGTCTGACCTGTGTCCCAGCTGCCAAATATCATTCCTGATGATTATCTGCTCATAGTTTCATGCCCTCAAACACTTCTACTTTTATAGTTCCCTTATAGAAGCCTTCTGTCCCCATTAAACCATTTTACCCAACTCCCTTGGTTATACCCTACTGACATCTTCTACACACCTCCTCTGCCCTTTCACCCTCTCCTTGCCCAGGTGCTTAGCTGTAGGTACTGTGCGTCCCTCGGTTTAAAGCCCTTCCTCCACCACACATTGTAACAACTGACCCTGTCCACAAAGCTGTCCATCTCTGTAGGGAGACCGCCTTCCTATTGGGCAGAGCTACTTTCCTACATTTTTATATTTCTTACAGGCAAGTTACTCTACCTGCCAGAGTCAATTTCCTCATCTCTAAAACTAGGATCATAGCAAAGTTGTGAGGCTTAGCTGAGAGCACATATATAAGGTGCCTGGCACATGTCAGGGGAACAGTATGATCAATAAGTGCTTGCCGATTATGGTCCCGGATTTATGAGTGAACACGAGAATCCTTTGTGGAGTGAAGGTGGCTTTAAATTTCCCATGATTTGATTTTCTCATTCTGTTCTGGGATTCCTTCCCACCCCTGCACTCCCAGACATTGTTTTCAATAGAGAGTTTGCGAATGGATTTAAGGTATACTTTGAGTCCCTGTTCATAGTGCTGGTTCTGATGAACAAAGAATGAGGGCCAGGGACTGTACTGGAGTCTAGTGTTACAAAAAGAGGTCAGCACTTCTGACACATGTCCCTCAAAGCCTGGGTAAGTGACAGAGAGCAAATGGATTCTTACAATTTTGGGATGATAGTTTTTTTTTTTTCAGAGATGGAAGTGAGTGTGTGGGAGATGCTGGACTTAGGCTAACATTATCCCAGAGAAGAGACACACTGAATTACTGAAGGATGAAGGAGTGTCCTGAGCAGAGAGAAGAGCAGGGAATAAATCAGCCCACCCTTTTGTTTTAACTGGAAAAAAATGAGCCCTGGCCTGCCTTTTGCAAGGCTGTGGAGAAACACATGCACACTGTCAGAAAAGAGTGTCAGATGAGGCACCATGAGTCTGCTTTTGGAAAGCTCTAGACTGTGGGGGTGTGATCTTGAACAGGTGCCACTTAGGGCTAAGCCAGGAGAGCTTTGGGGATGCTAGTCACCTGAGCAGGAGGGATGAGCCATAGAGCTGGGCAGAGTGCACAGAGACTTGGAGATCTCTAGAAAGTGGACTGGACAAAACATAGAGCAAACGAAGAGCATGATTCCGAGGTGTCTGGCTCAGTTCAACCAGTGAACAGAAGGACCTGGCCTAGGAGGGAGCAGATCTGAGAGCCAAGGGGCATTGGGTTCTCTGTCTGGAGAGATGACCCAGGCAGGTTCAGGAAAGTGTGTGAATGATCAATGAAGGAGACTCAAGCTGAGGGACTGGGGGCAAGAGGTAGTGACAGTGCGGCTATCTGGCCATCTGTAGGTTTATTACTGGGGTAGACAATGTAAGAAAGCAAGAAGAGCTTGTCATGATAGAGCCTCCATTAATATAAGGGCTTCTTCTTGTGTTCTCAGAGATATCCAAGATACCCACCTCTGGCATTTATAGACCTTACTCCTTGCTAGCATAGAGGGACCTGGCTGACCCAGAGCTAAAGGACTCCTCCTTACAGCAACATTCATCTGGCTTTCTAGCCACCTCAGGCTTCACATGTGGCTCTCCCTGTGCCATTCCACTGTTTGTCACCACCCTGGGCTTGAACCTCCTTTCTGCAGCTTCTCCCACCCGCAGCTGTCATCTCCTATTCTGCTCTTTTCATTTCTTGTCAAACACATTTTGTACTTGCTGGCCCTGAGCCCTAAAGCACTTCTTCTTCTGGCCTTGGCTTCTCTCCTCGGCATCTTTTAAGTGTAAACTCCACCAGATGAACTGTTGCAAACGCCTCCCTACTCTTTGTTGCTTTCCAGCCTTTAAGGCAAGTTTGGCATTCAAGTGGAATGCTCAGTGCTAGGAATCCAGGAGATCTCCAAGGACTTCCTGCCAGCACGCTCTAGACCAAACCATCCTTGAGCTGAGCTCAGCGCAATGCACAGAGAGCAAGAGCAGCATCCAACCCAGGAGGGCAGGAGAAAGCTCTGAGCCAGTGTTTGTCCATGCTTATCTTGCATACACCATCACCTCTCCTCCTCTGAGCCTAGCTTTCTTTCTTCTATTACTATAGAGCGCTGAGAAGGTCATCCTCATTCTCATTCTATGGATGAAGAAATGGAGTCTTGGGAAGTTTCAGTAACTCACCTAAGGACCAGATAGGAGAGAGGTGTTTTCCCAAATTCTCAGAGTTTGAAAATCTAGCCTTGTCTTTAGTGCTCCAGGTCTCTTGCCTGAGCCTCAGCTTCCTTCTCTGAAATGGTCCCTTCACCCAAGACCAAAGAGCTGTAAACTGCTGCCTAAGTACAAGGCACAAGTAGTTTTACTTGAAGGACATCCTGGATCATTCATCTTTTTACTTAGGAATAGCTCAGGTACCCTAGCCCTAGTCCTGGCACCCTCATGATTTCTTCAAGCAATCCGCTAACACTGTTTCTACTCAGCATTAGGGGTGTATGCCTCATATGCAACAAACCAGTGGTTCTTTAAAGTACTGGAGACAGGGGAGGGGGCTGTCATGTGGCAAGCTGTAGGGGTTAAAGAGGAGAAGTGTGAAGATTCCGAGTCTCTATTCCAGGCGACACATTCAGGCAAGGGACTACAATATGCTAAACTGACGCCCACCAGCCATACCCTGCCCAGCAGCAAATGGTCCTGATGCTGTTGTGCTAGTAGAGCCTGTGCTTCCAGTTTAAAAGGCAGGTCTGACGATTGACAAAACAGATCTGACCAATAGATGCTAGTATCTCAGGCCAGGAGAGGCCTGGTGACCTCCATGCTGAGAAAGAAGTAGGGAAGGCTGGCTGGAGGAAACAGACAAAGTAGCACTATAAAGGATGGTGCTAATGGTTTTGGAGGGTCCTTGAGTGTGGCTAGGAAGGGAAGTTTGTGGAGGCAAAGTTTAATTCAGGGCGATGGGGGTGGGAGGAAGAGACTGCAAAGCAGGAAGGTGTCATATTTCTGACATTATATATATATGTCATATATGAATATATATGTCTTATATGACTCTCTCTATATATATACATATAGATCCCTCTCTCTCTCTCTCTCTCTCTCTCTCTCTCTATATATATATATATATATATATACATATAGATCTCTCTCTCTATCTATCTATCTATCTATCTATCTATCTATCTATCTATCTATATCTATATATATATATGTCTTAGAACCTGAGAACATGATTTTGAGTTTTAGCTAAGCACTGATAAACAGTTTAACATTGAATAGACTCCTTAACCTTGCTGAGCCTGGTTCTCCTCATCTAGATGTGTGGTTTGTCTCTACTTCTGATGATGTACCCAGGTCTCTATAACCCACTCTGGTGCTCATTCTGAAGCATTAGAATGAAGGACAAGTTCCATTGCCATATCCAGTTCCTTTATTCTAAGGCCAGTGTTTGTTCCTCATCCCTCCCATCTAACCTATGATCACAGGATCCAGTGCAACAGCTATGAAACCACCCTAAGTGTTCTGTTGCTAAGACCCATGCCAAGCTCCTTCCCTGGTTAGACCCCAATTAGGAACAATCTTAGTTTGGTACTCTTCTTTCCTCAGGGACATCACTGTGCCCCTACCCCATTTTGTTTAGTGCACTTTGGTTCCTTTCCTCTATTAGAAGCTCCCATAATACAACACTGGCATAAAATGTGCATAGAGCATCTTCTGGGTTGCCATGGCAATAGAGTAGTGCTAGTATGAGAATAAGGGCCTTCTGGTTGCTTACTGAGTTAACTCTAAGCCCTTCTCCTAAAGTAAAGACTTTGCTAAACATGACTCTAAGTTTCTCTTCCAGAATGTTTTCTCTGCTCCTACTGTTCACCATCTCATCCTTCAAACAGGACTGATTCAACAATGCACTGGCTCTCCTGTCTGATATAGTTTCTTATGGTCTTATTCCAACATGGAGTACCCATCCATCTTGTGAAGTCATCAAGACCCATATGTTCCTGCCAGTTATAATGAAAACATCATCTACTTCTGAAAGCCTCAGATTCCCTCTTCTACACAGACAGGCTCCTCTTTATTCACAGAAATGTTTCTAGTCCTTATGCTGTAGTACATGGTCATGGCAGGAGTAGCCAGACTAAAATATGAGAGAGAGGGAAAGGTAGGGGTGCTGAACTGATTCAAAGAGAGATGGCTTCAGTGAAATCCATACTTGAGACCCACAGGGTCTTAAGTATCCCTAAGCCAGAACTTGACATTGGGAAATTCCAAATGGAAGTGTTATCTGAATGAATTGACTGCACAAATTATAATGGTGATGTGTGCAATGCAGGGCCAAAGTTGATAGGTGCTTCTAGAAACAAGGTATGGAAAACAAGCATGCTAAGGTAAGTTTATTTAGACAGACCCTTGTCAGCCAGGGTTGTGCCTGATCCTTCTGTGAAGAAAAAGGAGCTGGACCTCTAGGAAATCTGGTACTCAGAGAAAGCAGCTGTAGAGGAGATCTACAGGCCCAGCATTCAAAGAATCAAGGGACAGGAGTGAAAGGAAAACCTGACCTAGAGACACACATTACCCCCAGTCCTGTGGCTCAACCTCCTTCTCACCTGGAAAGAATGATCTTGAGACTCTTGTGTTAATTATTTTTCTCAAGGCCATGACCTACTATCTAATTCGAAGAAACTTAAGGAAGAAAGGAAGGAAGGAAGGAACAAAGGGAGGGAGAAAGGGTAGGAAGGAGGGAGGGAGGGAGGAAGGGAGGGAGGAAGGGAAGGAGGAAGGAAGGAAGGAAGGAAGGAAGGAAGGAAGGAAGGAAGGAAGGAAGGAAGAAAGGAAGGAGGAAAGGGCGTACTTCAGATTATAGTTTGAGCATGTAGTTTATCAGGATGGGAAAGGCATGGTGTGGTGGGATGGGCTCTCACTGGTGACTATTCACTTCCACCCTTCCCCACAGAGCAGGAAGCATGAAGCGGTGAGGCTGGGGTTCCAATTCTGACTTTCCTGCCTGCTTGTGGGACCTTTTCCTCCTACCAGGTTTCCTCATTTGGCTTTGTTATGAGGGCATGTGTCTAGTCTTATTGCATCTTGTTATCTGGAGTTTGGTTGATATTACTGGGAAGTCTTCTCTAAAGGGAAATGAAGAAGCAGTGGATCTAGTGGAGAGGGGAGGTGTATATGTGTGCAGGGGATTAAAAGGGGGATGAACAGAGGGAGGGTGGAAAGGTTGTGGTTGCAATGTATTGTTGAGAGAAGAATAGATAAAATATGAAAAATTTTGTTTGTTTTATTTGTTTGTTTGTTTTGAATCCAGGTGTCCTGTAGCTCAGGCCAGCTCCAAGCTTTCTATAGAATGAAGGACAGCCTTGGACTTCTCTCCCTGCCTCTCCTAAGTGCTGGGATTACGGGATGAGCAGTACCACACTGTCCTCCTTGCTCTCTCTTCACTAAGTCTGACTTCCTAGTTCATGGGTTGTCCACCAGCATTGAGAATTATCATTACATCTCCAGTTAAGCCTCTCTAGAAACACCCTCACAGGCACACTTAGAAGTATGTCTGTCTCCTAGTGGATTTCAAGTCTAGTCAAGCTGACAATGCAGATGAGCCCTCACAGAACTATAGACATCAGTGCCAGGACCCAGGTCTGCTGCTGACTCAGTTTAACCGCACAGCTACTTCCAAGATGTTCTGAATTTCCTCCATTGGTTCCCTTCCTTCTACGGAGCAACTTGGACTCCAAGCAAACAAAACACAGAGACTCCATCAAGGGGCTCACATCTCGTACTGAAAAATGGTTCACATGGGGGGGACTGGAAAGTAGCAGATGTGAAGAGCTTGTTTGCAGAAGCTAAGTGTCTGTGATGGGTTTCCTCCCCTCCTCTCAGCCTTGCTGCAGAATCACTAACACAGTGCTGAGCTAGTGGAATAGCCTTGACTCTGAGGGAATATGAACATTTTTTACGCTTAGCCATTCCAGCCGTAAAGATTCTTATCCTATTACTGCTAAGTGACGAGCGCAAGGAGAGAAATGATGATGATCTTTGACAGCCATTCCAACCGAGTAAATACAAGGAGGGAGGAATGTGTCCAGAGACCCGGGCCACTGCCCCTTCATTTCCCAGGATGAAAAGGAGCAAAGGAAAAATGTCTTCCTGGTGAGATGTATCGAAGTGTGGAATTTTCCCTCCAGGCAAGAGATGGGCGCCCCACTGGTTCTAACCATTTAGTTCTACACTGGACTAAAGGCTGGGAGAATATGCCAGAAGGGAGCAATCAAACCCAGCCAGGCCAGGGAGGAGACCTGATGAAGCTTCCCTAGTTCTAACTGGAGGTAGCCCACCCCATCACCTGCAATCCAAGCAACTCCATCATAGACATTGCTAGGCAACAACAAAATCATAAGTTTGCTTTATCAAAATATCCACCCCGATCACCACCACCTGGGGGGGGTCTCCATTTGATGACTACTTGCTTGCCAGGTATTTTATGTACTATTGGGATGATGGGAAAGCCAGCTGTTGTGGCAGAGTTGAGGTAGAATAACTGGAAAACAGGGATTGTTTGTTGGCCCAGTCACTGTTTTATGAACAGAAGAGCTCTAGGAAAATATTCTTAAGACTCTTAGCTCACCTAAAGTTGCCTCTTTCTTACTAAAAATTTTCTGCATGACCCATCACTACCTGCTTCCAATCATGTGATATATGACATATCCATGTCTTTTTTATCATTGTGACCACAGCACCCAGGCCGTGACCTGAAGACTAAGTTGTTGGCAGAGCAACATGCCTGAAGTAGAAACATTGGGATTGGAATGCCCAGTGCACTGCTCAGTTGAAATGGGAGGAGCTAACAGGACCATAAAGACTGAGTGAAGCTGGTCCACAATTGTTCAATGATGTGAAGAGCGGGGAATCGTGAGAATGAGTGGAGGTTATCTAGCCCAACACTTTACAAAGAAGATGAATAAAGGGGGCGGGGGGGGGGAGTCAGGATGTTTCACTAGTCACTCTGTATCCTTCCTCCCCACATATCTCCAGAGACATGCATGTCTAAAGGATGTAAGAAAGTCTCAGCTTCAATACTGTGACCATGGTACCCACTGGATGTGAGCAATAGGGTGGGTAAGGGAGGGATGTTAACTTCACAGTGTGACTATGTAAGGGATGTATCACTTTCTGCACCACGCTGGCTATGGCATTATCACTGCCCTTACTCCCCGTTTGAGGAGAGTGCTAAGGATTCCATCAGTTCATCAGCCTACAGGTGAGGACCAATGCCTTCTCCTCCTCCCGCCCCTCCCTGTCAAGTCACCTGGCTTCTTCAGCTTCTGAGGCAATTCACCCCAACAGCACTCTCCTGGCAGCTCTTGCTCTAATGCTCAGCTAATAGTTGTCTGTTCCAGGCGCTGTCCAAACGCATACTATAAATCAGAATCCAATTACTGTGGTAAGAAAATTGGAAGCAAATTTAATAAGCTCAGACCCCTCCCACGTGCTGTTTCTTCACTCTTCTCTTTCCAGTAATGAGAACTCTTCAAAGGGGGAAAAATCCTTTTCCCTTTAACTCTGTGAATGCTCTCTCCATTTCTCATATGAAGCTCCTGGGGGCCAAAGGATAATGAGAGAGGGCCTCTTTCAGCTCCTCTTTCCTCTTTGCATGGAAGACAGGTGTGTGTGTGTGTGTGTGTGTGTGTGTGTGTGTGTGAGAGAGAGAGAGAGAGAGAGAGAGAGAGAGAGAGACAGAGACAGAGACAGAGACAGAGACAGAGACAGAGAGACAGAGACAGAGAGACAGAGACAGAGACAGAGAGAGACAAAGAGAGAAGAGAGAGACAGAGAGGGGGAGAGAGAGGTTGACAGTCTTTCTAATGTCTTTCTCTTTCATTTATTCAACAAACAGATATCCTGCCCCTTATCACACATAAGATACTGTAATAGATGTTCAATCTGTTCCTTTCTGTACAAGGCAATTGACATCAGGACTAGCAGGATCTTTGCTGCAAAGCATGATGGTGTCCTTAGCAGGAACAAAGCCTGCATCATTGGGGCTCAATTCCATGAATGAGATAGGCAGCCAATGTAGGTCACTGGCCATGAGGTAAAGCATGAGACCCTGCAGTAGGCACATCTTAGGAACAATGATGCCAGTTGCCAAGAGAATGTGGGATGAGGATAGAGGAAGAGGAAAAAGAGGGAACAAGAGAGGCCAGACTGACTATACAAGGACAGAAGCCAAGATACATGGACAGAGGGAGAGGCACACAAATATATGGGCAGGTGGATGCACTTACCCCAGGGCCTCTACTCTCTCCTCAAACCCTGAGGCTTTTGGCAGAACCAGATCACACACGGACTTCACCTGGGCTATGCTTCATAGAGCAGGTCTCAGAGTCACCTGAAGTTCCTGATAAACCAGGTCTCTGGGGTTCACCTGAAGCTTTCAGGGCAAAGCCTGAGACTGTGCATTTCCAACATGCTCTCAAGTGATGCTGCTGCTGGTGGTCCTTTGGTCTGGAGAATTAGGCTTTCAAAGCCATTGTGAATTCAAAGCGAGATAGATCCACAGACCACAGGCATTGTTGTCATTGGGGAACCTACTGGACATGCAGAATCTCAGAGCTGAAGAGATGTCATGGTGGCTAAGAGCATTTGCTGCTTCTCCAGAGGACTCAGGATAGTGAACCACCATGTGGGTCACTTGTAGTAGTTCCAGCTCCTAGGGATCAAAATCCATATTCTGTGTTCCTCCTATTCACTCTCTCACACATACAGGCACACAGATGCATAAATAAAAATTATATATATTAAAAAATCTTAAGAAGAAAGGTAATGCTGAATATCGGCTGCCCCTCCCCACCCCACCCCCCAGGACCTGCTGAGTCAGATGGGAAAACATCCCTAGATGACTTGTCTGTTTGCCTGTTTAAGTCTGAGAAGCCCTTACGCAGAGCGGCCACCCTCAAGTCTTGCTGCTTATTAGAGTCACTCGGGAACTGAGCAAGGACACACTTGAGTTGATTGGAGTCTGGGTATCAACATATTTAAAAGGCTCCCAAGTGCCTCTCAGAAGAAGCCTGGGTTGAGAGCTGCTAAGACTGGCATTTAGAAACCAACACATCCTACCGTGATGCTGCTCAGTCTATTTCTCTGGAATGGAGCCTGACCTCAAACACCACCTTTGTTCTTCCCTAGCCTCACCGCCACACCTGATAGTCTAACCCTCCATTTTGGTCTTCCAGCTGGTGCTTCATTAGTTTGTTTAATCATCTCTAGCTTTCTACCAGCGTGCCTCTCCTCCACACAAGGCTCAGCTATCATTGCATGTGTGTATAGATATTTAAATATTAACTAGAAAATAGGTCAATGCTGTCTCCGTATTTGACCCTTATAACAACCGAAGTGCATGGGACCATTATTGTTATTTTTATCCCTGCTTTTCAAAAGAGAAAGGCAAGGTGTGGAGAAAGTTAGTGAGTTCATTCATCTTGCCAGTTAGCACAGTCAGGACGGGAAATGGCTGCCAGATCCCAGAGACCCTGTGCTGACCTCTGGTGACCCTTTAGATTGTTCTCAACTCCAGCCTGCTTTACATAGGAGGTCAGGCCTGACCTCTTGCTGGTGGTGGACTGGTGATAAATATTTTCATTTCATCTCTGAAGATTTGGGTAAAAAGCAAGGCCAGATTGACAGCAGTGATCCTCATTGCAGATTTGTCCTCCAGGGGAGACATATGGGAAAGATATTTTTGGCAATCACAACTTGGCATGTGGGGGAAGGGTAGCTGTTAGGGTAGGGGGTGCTACTGGCATCTAGTAATAGAGGCCAGAGAAACTGCTAGAATCTTGGAATGCGCAGGATAACCCCTCAGTGAAGAATCATCAAGCCCAATATGTCAGCAACATTGCTGTTGAGAACTCTTGACCACCATTAGCTAGGCTGGTCATAGCTGAGGTCAGCAGCAGGCCCAGGGTTCTATTGGTCTGTGCAGACGAGCTCATGGGACTGCACCAGAATCCATGGGACTCACAGCAGAATTAGGAAACCTGGTTGGTGACAGACACTAGCCACAGATGGTTTCTGTAAGCAGGAGCTGGATTAGGGAGATCCTGTATGTAGCTAGGACATCTCATCAGCCAGTGACCTGAGTCTGAGGGAAGAGCACAGGCTCTGGGGTTCTTGAGATCACAAGAGTACTACCAGTAGGGAGCAGCACTCTACAAAACTCAGCCTAGGGTTGGATGATCCAGTTGGTCCTTGCTCAAGACCCTCAAGATGACTTCTGGTCCTAAGTTCCCACCCCAATTCTGAGCCTTCTGATCTCTACTCTTTTGCTCTTTTTTTTTCCAGGTAACATTTCCTAAATCCAGCACACCCCAACTCCTGTAGGGTAAGGCTGTTGCCCTGAGGCCGACATACAGGTAATATTCTCTCCCCTTTTGTCTTCTCAAACAGTATCTGGAGTCTACCTCAGTCCTCTATGCCCTTCCTGCTGCCTCCCTGCCGATCACAACTCTCTAACATTTGGAACCCTGGGTAGGTGCAGAGGCCAGAGCTGGCTGGCAAGCCAGGCTCTTTAGGGAACAAGCTTGGCTCTTCATTGCCTGACACCACAAGTCTGGCCTTTGTGCAAACTTTCATTTCTGCTTTGCAGAGGAAAAGTGAGAGGGCAGGACAGAACTCAGCACACTCACCTGCTTGGTGAGCTCTTGGCATATCCTCCCATGGCTAAGAGCGGTTATGCCTGCTCTCCAAGGCCTCCCACCCAGTTGTCCCAGCGCCTGTTTCCTTCCTGGGGGTCTGGCATCTAGAATCAGGACAAGGAAACAACTACCTGCCCGAGGCCAACCAAGGCTTCCCGCAAGCCCCTAGTGTGGCTTTTCTCCTCGCTCTCTCTCCTGATCTCCCACACGTAGTTTCTGCTCAAGGAAATATAGTAACTTGATATTTAAATTTTGCTCAGAGAGGAGTAACAGGATAAGTGCTGGGGAATTCAAATAGCAATATGAAAAAGAATTTCAACGGGATTCCGACTTTAAGAGAGTTTAGGCCAGTAGGAGGGAGGAGGAGGAGGGGGCTCAGGCTACAGGGGACACAGACACTGCTGCTAAGGGGAACTTTCATGGCATCTTATAGAGAGGGTTAAATTCCCAGATCGTCAGTGTTGGAAGAAGCTAGGCTCTCATCTAGTTTGTACCCTTTGCTGTGTTCATATGGACACCAAGTCTCCGGCTCCATGCAACAATGATAGTGACTAACAAGGACTAGCTGAATGTCTCCACAGGATACATGTTGCATAAAACAAGATTTCCAGGTTGTGCAGCTCTGTTGGGAAACTAAGTCTGAATGACTTGAGATAGTACATGCTTAAGAACTACCAACATAATAAGCCTCGGTAATCCTAAAAGTCCTTTGTATACAAATTCTTTTACCACAATATGGGGACCCAGACCAACTAAAAAAGACAAATACTCTCTACCCTTATGCCAATACTATATACCTTTCTAGTTGAACTGCCTCTTGACTCTCGCCACCCAGAGGCCAGTCTGCTGATGGAGTGGGTGCAAAGACAGTCATGCCACAAATAGAAGTCATCTCTCTGTGAGTCTCTGGCTTGTCTGGGCCAGAGCATGGAGGTTTAAAGGGGAAAATAGTGTTAGGAACGAATTGCTTTCTCAGACCTCAGTAGCAAGCATAGAGACTAACAGGACTGAAGGAGCAGTTGATGAGGAGATGAAGCATCCATCTTCACAAAGCCTCTTTCTGGTCGTAACAAAGCTCTCTACTTGATCTCTGTTGTCCTCTGGAGCTGTGGCCTGTCTAAGCCAGTGGCTACAAAGAAGGTATGTGAAAGGGCCCCTGCGCAGGCAGACAGGGAGCAAGTCTAAGTAAAGAGGCCCCTCTGAGTCTCTTCTCACATTATAAAACGTGCATGAGGTGCTACAGAAAAAATTTCTCCTAGTGACAGGAGAGAGCATAGCCTGAATTCCTGAGGGTTTACCCATCATGCCCTTCTGCTTAGAGAGCCAGGCTAGAATGTGAGACTTGGTCAGAGAAATCCAGGTCCAGTCTTTTAGTGTTCCACGTGTATTATAGCACGCATCACCTGGGGTGACCACCAGGTGAGGAGCAGGTTACTCTCTGTGGTGGACGTCTCACTCCCTTTAACCTCCAAGTAGAAAGCAGGATCTTTGGGATGGTTTTTGTACACGCAGTGTGTAGCACAGAAACTTTACTCCATCCTGTCACCTGCCCCAGGTCCTGGCACTGGGCACTATGATCAGAGAGTCTCCAAATCAAGCTCAGTGCTAATATGTCCTGGCTGCAGAGAGAGGTAAAGCACCTACATGGAAGAATGAGGTACCTCTTATGGCGTGTGTCTGGGACAGCCCGGTTGCTGGATATCCGCTCGCTCTCCCGCTGGTTGAACGCGTACAGCTTGTAGGGATCGTCACCGACACGCCACTTTTTGGCATTCAGATACCGCCGCTCATCAAACTGCTCCCACAGGTCATCCCAGTCTGCGTCAGAAGGCTGTGTGACATGAATGGAAAGTCTGTGAGAAGGCTCCCCAGACACCACCAGCTCCCATCCATCTGTCAGCAACCGACCAGGGACTAAGCTTGTTCTGGCAATGCTGAGCTCAAACACGGGGCCAGTGGCAGAACATCAGCAAACTCGTCAGCAATAATAATCACATACAAAACAGTGATAATATTGCTACTGCTATTTATCAAGCCCTACATGCCAGGCATAGGTCTAGGACCATCATTTCCATCATCTCATATAATCCTCACACAATTGCTCAGATGTGTCCACTGACAGATGAGAATACACTCTCACACAAGCAGTTTGTTGCCCAAGATCCACTCCTATGGAGCAGCAGGACCTGGGCCTAAATTCTAGCACCCCAACCCGAGAGACCATCTTCCTAGGACAATGTGAGGATACCTGGTGCCCTGGCACAGACCAAGTGGGCCACAACTACTATTGTCTCCAATGTGCTTTAGGAGAGGCAGTTTCGGGAAGTTTGCTATCAATCCACAATGGTGTGATCCCCACCAAACACCTTGGTCTTTTCTTTCTCCAACCCAAGAACTTGTAGCTGCTCTTAGAGGAAGCATCAATGGGAGATCCAGTAATAAGATAACAGTGTATGTCTGAGGACACAGGATTTAAGAATAAGGAGGGTGGCTGGGCAGTGCTGGTGCACACCCTTAATCCCAGCACTCAGGAGGCAGAGGCAGGTGGACTTCTGAGTTTTGAGGCCAGCCTGGTCTACAGAGTGAGTTCCAGGACAGCCAGGGCTACACAGAGAAACCCTGTCTCAAAAAACCAGCAAAAAGAAAAAAGAGTAAGGAAGGTGACTTCCATGTTCTTGGTTTGTTTCATATTTAAATTCTCTGGCTGAGTAGGGAACAAGGAACCCTAGACAGGTTTTCAGGCAGAGCTTAGTCTTCTGGATCCTTCCAACAGGAGAGGTGAGGGCCTGACTTCCCATCAGAGCCAATAATGCCTGATCTACCCCATCAGCAACAAGATTACAGCCAAGTCTCTCCATCTAGCTAGCGGGGCTAAGAATCCAGACTTGGCAGCTGCTTCCTAAAAGCTGCTCGCAATCTCACCATGAGAAAGAGTAGCCTATACCTCCCAATACTCACAACTTTCAGTTCCACCTAAACCACAAATGCTGTGCCTCCAGAAAGAGCTTCTTAATGGCCTCAAGTCAGGTGGCTCATGCCCTGAGGCTAGCATTGTTACCAAGAAGTCGTTCATTCATATGACCCTAGTAGTCAGGCCAGAGTCTCACATTCCACAAATCTTACAGGAGAAGAGACCAGCTGCTCCCTCACAGAATGCTAGCTGTTGCTGCACACAGACACCCAAGCAGGAGGTTCAGAGCAGGCTTAGTGACTTTTGCACCAGCTTCGTGACAGGTAAGAGGGGCTATACCAGTCTGCGCACTCATGTGCACTGTGAGATCTTATCTAGTAATTGATCTCTCTTCCTCTTTGTTATCTCTGTTTGAAACAGCATTTTTCTCTAATAGCATAAAACGAAGCCCTGAAAACTGGTGATTTTTATCCAATAATTGATTTTATTAGTGTCTTATACTGCTGCTCCAGAACTTGCTAGGGGGAAGTCAGGTAGGTGTGGGAAACCCACAAGCTGTGCTGTGCAATGTCACAGCTTGACAGCTGTCATCTCTGTTTGGAACATCACCCCAAGGTGACCTTGACATCCCATCCTCATGGGAAGGGTCGTGGGATTGTCTCCCATTGGCTCACTGCCAACTTAATTCATTATGATTCTCTAAATAAGTTGTAACCCTCACAGTGCTCTGAGCTAAAGAGGAGGGAAGAAGAGATAGTAGCACATGTCCTAGAGAGGTCCCACTCTGTGTATTCACAGAGAGAGAGAAAGAGAGAGGAGAGAGGAGAGAGAGAGAGAGAGAGAGAGAGAGAGAGAGAGAGAGAGAGAGAGAGAGAGAGAAAAGAGAAGAGAAGAGAAGAGGAGAGAGGAGAGGGAGAGAGAGAGGAGAAGAGGAGAGGAGAGGGAGAGAGAGAGAGAGGAGAAGAGGAGAGGAGAGAGGGGAGGGAGAGAGAGGAGAGAGAGGAGACATCTATACCACACTGCAAGGTGAAGTCAGGCACATAAGCTCAATAACAATGTGTTTTTACAGAGAGAAGGAAATAGATTACAGCTCATAGATTGGGGGTCAAAGAGCTGGATCTTGAAGAATGGGTAAGGAGTGTATAGCAAAGAAAGCCAGATAGAAGGTAGTCCATTCAGGAGTGTGGTATAGAATAACAGAACCAATAGTGTGCCTGTGTGAGATAATATATGAAGCCAGGCTTGGTGGCACAGACCTATAATCTCTGTGACCTATGAGGCTGGTTGCACCTGTGTGGGGGCCACAATTCAATCCCTAATACTGAAAGAAAGGAGAAAGAAGAAAGAAGGAAGAAAGAAAGGAAGAAAGGAAGGAAGGGAGAGAAAGAAAGGAGAAAAAGAAAGAAAGAAAGAAAGAAAGAAAGAAAGAAAGAAAGAGGGAAGGAAGAAAGAGAGACAGAAAGTTAGTTTAGAGATATAAAGAATTTTCTCCTGTACTTATTGTTGTGTTTTATAAATAAGAAAGAACCAGGATATGTTTGGTAGAAGCATGGTATGGTAAGGTAGGAGGGGTGCCTCTGCAGGCCCATGGGAGACATCCCTTCCCCTGGAGGTACAAGCCATACAATGGATATAATATGGAATTGAATTTAGTTAGGGCATGAGGAGGCAAGTTGAGGAGGGAGTAGAGACAGAGAAAGGCAAAGAGAGAGAGAGAGAGGGAGAGAGAGAGAGAGAGAGAGAGAGAGAGAGAGAGAGAGAGAGAGGATAAGAGGAGGAGGAAGAAGAGGAGGACAAGGAGGAGGAGGAGGAAGAGGAGGCCAGACAGGAACATGTGGAGAAAGATAGGGAAGAGGAATGAGAAGAAAGGGGACACAGAGGGTAAGAGATTAAGAGGGTAAGAGCATAAGAGAGTGAGGAAGGGCCAAACAGTCCCTTTTATAGTGAGTCAGCCATACCTGACTGTAACTGTGGGGTGGAGCCTAGAAGGAATGCTAACACTTATGAAGCTGACAAGAGCTGTTATTGGTCACATCCCCAAAATGTATTTGATGAAATTCCTGGGAATCCAGTAGCCCAGTTATATTAGCATAAAATTAACTATTCAAAGGACATGCATAAAGAAAAACTCTAGAAAACATCCGGGCCTTAGAAAGTAGGTCATAAGGAAATTGCCCCTGGCTATATATGTGGGATGAAGTATAAGGTGGAGAATTTCCATGAAATGACCTGTTGGAGAATGACCTTCATCTATCCTGATGTCTGACCTGGGGTCTTATGGGTGAACCAGCAGGTGGAGAACCAGACACCCATTGCAATAAGAGGCAGAGGAGAGGGGATACAGCCCATCTCTTGGGCTTCAGTCTCGATCATACTCCATTTGCATCAAGTAGAGACATGGAGCCATGAAGACAAGGGTCAGAGGTTGCTTGTCCTAGCTCTCTCTCTACCCACAGTACAGCGAAGCAACCTTGGTATCTCTGGCAGGCACCGTGTTTTTCGAAAAGGTACGGTGAAGACTCAGCTGGGAATTCTGGCCCCAGAATGTAAGAGTGACATCCAGTTGGCAGGATGATCATATGAATAGTCAGTAGGAGGCAGCCTTGGAGGGGACTGTACCATTCAGGAAGTTTAGATGTCACATGTATAGAGCTTGCTGCACTGAGACCCCCCTCAAGGGGGCCAGTCTGTACTAGGAGCTGACCTTTCCCCCAGGGACATCTGAATGTATTATATAGTGGTGAAGGCATAAACTTTTACATTGTCTATGTGCACAGAGATTGCCACAGATTCTTTATATGATCCTCATCTGTGCAAAGAGATGCTTAGAAGAGTCAGGTAGTGGTTTGCCCAAGCTCATCAGCTTGCAAGGGATGGGTCTACTGACTTAATCGTCCAGAGACAACAGGAGGTAGAACACATAGCTGTGGAAAGCCCTGCATAATGGCTTACTTCCACATTAAAAGTTCACTGACACAGATATTCCATGAAATTCCATTCCCTGGAGCATGTTTGCCATGTATTATCTTACTTTTTCTCTTTTGTCCTTCTTGGTTTCACCAATCTCAAGGAAGGCAGCTCCAGCTCCCCCTTAAAAAGTACAGTGCAGAGCCTGACCTGCAAGCCACTGTAGGAGAAGGTTTCCACCCCATTCAGAACAGCTGCAGGGTCATAAGTGCTGCCAAAGGTCCTTGTCTCTGAGTTCTCATCCTTGATGGAGGCAGGCCATGGTGCCACATGATGGCAACTGGGTGCAAGGTCATGGCCTACACCCTTTGCCTCCTCTGTCCTGGTGTAGTAGATGTGCCCTGTCCTATTTGTGTTACATAAAAGGCACATCTCAGATTTACCTCTAGAAGCCTCCTCATTCCAGAATTCAGACACAGACATCAGTGGTCCTCTTGGCACCTCCTTTATCCTAAGGCAATTTTATGTTCTTCAATGCAGTTTTTACCCAAGTCTTGCCTTAGATATTAGAAGGTTTTTGATTGCCCAAGTAATGACATCAATGCCCAGTTTCCCATCTGCTTCTTTTAATTTTTTTCTTTTAGATTTATTTTATGTGTGTGGATATTTTGTCTGCATGCATGATGTATGTGTGTACGCCACATGTGTGCCAGTTAAGGTTAGAAGAGGGTATCAGATCCCCTGGAATTGGAGTTACAGATGGTTGTGAGCCATTGTGTGTGTGCTAGGAGTTGAAACTGGGTCCTTTGCAAGAGCAGCCAGTGCACCTACTGAGCCATCTCTCCAGCTCTAAGTTGCTGATGCTTGAATGTATTCCTCTATTTGATAGGGATTCCCCAGAAAAATAGTACTACTCCCTGTCTGTCTGTCTCTTTTGTCACTCTTTGTCTCTGTCTCTCTCCCTCTCCCTCTCTGTCTCTCTTGGTCTCTGTATGTCTATCTCTCTGTGTCTCTGTCTCTGTCTCTGTCTATGTGTCTGTCTGTCTGTCTGTCTGTCTCTCTCAGTGGAGGAGGGAAGAGAAATGGTGGGTGGGAACCAACATGGGTTAAGAGTAGCTCAGGCACCTTTGACTTGCACCTGAAGGCTGATGGCAGTCTCTGCCAGTTGAATCTCTTCTTTCTGGGAGAGGTACAGGTCATTCTTCTATCATGTAAAGCCTCCAACTGACTGGCTGGAGCCCCCCCACACACACACACACACTCGGAGTAGGCTCTGCTTTACAGAGTGCAGCAATTTAAATGTTACTGTCAATGAAAACCAGCTTTGGAGAAACATCCAGAATGGTGTTTGACCATGTACCTGGATCCTGTGGCTTAGTAAGTTGCATGTAAAATTACCCATCACAGAATCTCTTGTAACAACCTCAGAGGGACATACTGAGTGGAGAGTTATTTCAAATCCTTACAGATTTAAAATTCAATAGGAAATGATAGCCTGTTTTCAAACGAGGAAAATGAGATACGGGGAGAATAAATGATCTGCCCAAGTTCATGGGAGGGGTACATTCTTCAAGCCTGAACCAATCTCCCACTTTTCAACAGATAGTGTTTCTAAGCCAGTTGTAGGGAGCTGGAGCCCACTTGCTCACAAGCAGGCTGTTTCCAGGATCACAGTCTCTGGCTCTCCAGCAGTTCTGCCCCTTGACCAGTTCTGCCTCCAATCTGATCCTAGCACCACAGCTGGCCAGATGCTGGCCAGATGCTTCCAGGGAACCTTCCTTGACAACCAACAAGCTACCACCACCTCAGACTGGGATGCTTAGCTGGGCTCTCTATATGGAAATCTTTGATGCCTATTGAGAGGTGAGGCCAAGGAAGATAGAGTCTGCTGTGTTCAGAGCTGAGGTGTTTAAATTCTGAACAAGGGGAAATTTGAGGTCGTTCTCAGGTCAAAGATCTCTGAGAAGTTAAGCCGTGGCTCCCAAAAGATGGAAGACTAGGATTCTGATGTAATTAAGCCTAAGAAGGGCATGAAGGAGCATAGATGGGTTATGTACTTGACTCTCAAGAGATGGAAATGCACAGCCTCGCAGGGAGAAAACACCTTTCATTTAGACAAGGTTCACTAAAGTCCAACTAGGTTCCACTAAAGGAGAAATTGAAAAAGAAAGAGAAAAACCACCCCATACACACAAGGAAAACAAAATAACCTCTGTTGGCAAGAGCAGCAGAAACTGAGCACACTGAGATCCTCCAAGGACGCCAGGCTCAGGAGGTATCCCACAGAAAATACCACCTGCATACCTACTGGAAAGCCAGTGTAGGCACAACTGGACCCAATATAGATAAAATAGGGAATAAAAGTGGCAAAAAAATGAAAGGCCAAGAAAACCAAATGGCTAGGTAGATCTGACAAAGGCCGAATAGAACTTTGAGCACTGAATAATATAACCAGCAAAAGTCAGTGTTCCACAAAACAATGAGATATGCAGATAGTACACAAAGCCCTGTAATAAAAAAGCAATTTATTACACTTATGAAGTGGTTTGGCTAGTTACAGTTCTTATTTTATAGACAAGGAAATTGAGGCTATAGGGTTCAGCCAGCTCAAACTCCCAGACAATACCTGTGTATCCAGTCTCTGAGTGTGTGTGAGCGTGTGCATTTGTGTGTGTGTGTGTGTGTGTCTGTGTGTGTATATGACAAGGAAACTGAGGCTAGAGGGTTCACCCAGCTCAAACTCTCAGACAATACCTGTGTATCCATGTCTGTGTGTGTGTGTGTGTGTGTGTGGTATGTGCTTGGTGTGTGTGTGCATGTGTGGGAGTATGCATGTTAGGATGAGGTTGAAGGTAGCTTCTTGTAGTCCTCATCTAATACTTTGGATATCAATGTTGATCTCTGTTCCATATCACTAGCTGAGCTACTGACTGGTCCTTTCTCCCCTCTGTCAGTCAGTCAGTCCCTAATAAAAACATGAGCACACTCCTATGTTCTCGTCTGGCCAGCAGGAAGTGTCCTTGCTTTGGCAAGGACATACAGCAGAGGGAAGAGGTACTGCATAATTCCTCGTGCCATCACTGATGTGAATCCTAACATGGGGAAGGTTCCAGAAGGAAAACACTACTGGGAATATGCTCATGCCAATGATTAGGACAAGCTCCAGCCAAATAGAAGCCAGCCAACCTTGCTGACCTGACAACAGAAGAGCTGGAGACTCCTTTCCCCTTACCAAGGGACAGCACATCAATTATGGATTATTAGATCAGATCTCCATTTTCATATTTCCTCCATGTATTATCACCTCTCCTTCTCACTGGAATTCTGTCTTGGGAGTTATTTAATTGATGTGCAGAAATCTAAATTTAATTTATTATGATCTAACTCACTTTAGAAGCCAAATTACCCTGCACTGGAGAAGGATCAAGTCAATATCCCACTTGGCTTTCTATTTATCTTCCATGGGGTTTTCGCTCCTTCTCTTTAGTATTCATTTTATCTCGGGTGCTGGCTGTAAATTTAAATTTTCCTCAGAATTAGGCAATTGCTCCTTCAATGTTATAGCTTAATGGTCAATTTTAATTACAGGAGCATCACTCCTTAAAGAGCTGATAGACAGAACGGACATCTAATATAGGAGGAAAGGGCTATTTCTCAGACCAACTGAGGTAGCATATAATTCAACAGGGGTGAGCATAGCCTCCTGTGTCACCTGCTCCAGTTGCTTTAACCACTTTCAGCCTCACTGACATGGGACCAGCTACTTTCTGTAAAGTACAGGTGCTGTGAGTTTCTACTCTCTGAGTTTCTGGGAATAAGCTGTGTCCAGACTCCTTCCAACACTGGCTTTTCTTTACATAATTTTGGCCTTCTTTAATCCCTGACAAGAGCAATTTTCTATTTACTCTCCCCTCCTGTGGCTGTCCATGTATGTTGCTCTCTGCCCACATTTCAACTAAGCACCACATGAGAATACAATGTTGGGGGAAGCTTCCAGGAAGTAGAAAACTTCCAGTAATTATTATAATTGCCTGAAAAACCTCCAAATGTGAAATATAATATGATTAGCTGAATGGATAGAAGCCCAGTTTTTTTGTTTCTGGAACTGGGGTAGGAGGGGGGAAATCACACAATGTGGACCCTATATGGAGTTTAATTTGCTTACTAATTAGTATGACAGGGGTTGCCAGAAAAGTCAAAATCAACATGACAGCAAAGAGGAATGGCTCCTGGCATGTGCCAAGGCAGGAGACTGCAAATGCTGAGGGATCTGCTTCCTGCTCCGAGAGCCACAAACGCCATCACCAAAAGCTCAGCCCGAAGATCCCTTGTGGAGACAGGCATTTCGAGTTAGTTAATCATGTAGCTGAGGAATCCATCCCAACTGCTGATAGATGTCAGACAGAGAGTTGGCTCCACTCGCAGTGCCTAATACCCGTCAGCCACTGGGATTCCTTCTCTTTCTGTACAGAGCCTGATACAGTGAGTTGCCCAGAGATTTGAGAAGTCCCTACATCAGGTGGGTTAACCTAGCTGTTATAGGAGGTTGGTAGTAAAAAAAAATGTTTACTAAGAGAAGAAGCCAGTGCTCAGGAGAGACAAAGAAGGGACGGAATACAGGGGAAGAGCAAGCAATGGCTTGAAAGGGTAGCCGCTATCTGGGTGGAACTGAATGCAGAAACACACTCAGCTGAGCCCTTCTAGGCATAAGAATCAGAACGGAGATGGCCATATAAAGCTGGTGCTGTGATGACCTTTCTGGGATAGAGAATCTGAAGGAAGAGGAGGACAGATTCTCCCAGGATGGCCAGACAACAAAGCCAGAGTAGCCTTCGTCAGGGGCAGAGTCTCCTAGTCAGAAGCGTAGCCCTTTGAAAATTGCTTCTAGAAGGATTTAAAAGAAAAAAAAAATGGAAAATGAAAATTTGAGGAAAGAGCTCTCCCTTCAAAAGCCAGGCTTCTCTCCCCTCCTTCCCTAGCTGCAGAGATCCAGCAGGTATCATAAGGCATCATCAGAAAGCCCTTCAGCTGCAAGAAATCGCTTGTGGAGCCAAGCAATTTTCAAGGCGGCCCTGGTGAACCAGAGTATCTGGTAGAAGTCACAAACGAGCAGAACTAGGGTCACGGGGAGCAAAAATATGAGTCAGTAATGGGGGTTGGGTCTTGTTATTACCACACACCTGCCTGGTTATGTGGCTTCAAACCTCCCTCTGGGCGAAAGGAAACATGCACACAGGCTGGCGTTAATGGAATAGAAGGAAAAGGGTCAGGAAAGCCGAAAACAATAGGGAAAGGCCAGCGTGAGAACTGCACCCTCTTGTTCATTCTAACCTAATTGTTCTGGACAGGAATGCAGGCCAGAGTGTGAGTGTCAAGGGGAGGAAGAGATAGCAAATGGGAAGGCATAGTCCAGAGAGAGTTTGACCTTGCTCAGCACCCTGTACTGTAGGCCACTGCTATCCTGAAAGTGCTTCTCCTTCATCTCTGCCTAGCTACTTTCTCCCTCCATCCCAAGGGCAAAACTAATCTTCCCCCAACCCTGCTTTACAGGACCAAATCAGATCTCAGACGTAAGATAAGATATGAAGAGTCACTTGCTAAGACGTAATGCATATGTAACATAGTACTACTGTCAACATGGCCACAGTTACGATTATTTCTCCTGGAGACTGAATGCTGATGGGGAGAAAAATGCAATTGTCTTTGTGCCAATTTATGGTTAGCTGCTTCTTCCTTCCCTGTGTCCAAAATGGGGGTCTCTGACAGCATCTACACGTGCTGTGTGTGACTGGGTGTCTCACCTCATTGTCCAGCTGTAGGAGAATGGACATTATTAATGTGTTTCCCTCCTGGGGCTCAAATCTTTATCCTAAACTTGGGTTGGAACACAGTGCCATGCAAATGATAAGACAAGAAACTATTTTAAGAAACTAATATATGAGGTTATTATCTGCTCAGAAAGCTGGAGATAGAGCTTTTGCTAAGTCTTTTTATATACATAGTGTATTAAAAAAAAAAGATGGAGCTGTGATGGATGATTCTGGGGAGAGACAGGTATAAGAGCAATCGGCTGAGTGTGCCTGGGACTCTGCATTTGTTGAAGGTCAAGGGAGTGGCATTCTGGGCTATCTGCTCAAATTCTGGATCTGCTCGAATTCTGGCCCCCTTTCTTCTTGTGGATTTGTCAGCCCCACAGGGTCTTGGAGGTGCTTCCTGTTCTTTGTTACCATGCATAGGCCTACAGTTGTGCTCACCAAGAATGTGGTTGACAGGGTTTGTAGCTCCCCAAGTTTCCTTCTAAGTGCAGGTGTGTGTGTGTGTGTGTGTGTGTGTGTGTGTGTTTTACTAAGAACTAAATCTTAAGTATCACACATGTTAAGCAAAAGTTCTACTACAAAGCAAAATCCTAAAACTCTCACTTTATTTTATTATTTTATTTTAGTGTGTGTATATATGCATCACATGGCTGTATGTCCATGTATGTACAGGTATGTGTATTTTTTTTTCTTTTTGAGTCAGAGTCTCACTAAGTTGCTTAGGCTGGTTCTGTACTTACTCTGTAGCCCAGGCTGGCCTTAATTCTTCCACTCTTCTGCCTCAGTACCTGGGGTTACAGGCCTTCACCACCATACCCAGCAAGATTTCTCTAGTGGGAGAGATCTAGATGAGAACTTGTGGGAAGCCAAGCAAATAGACCAGGTTACAAAGGTGACAGAGTCTATACTGGGCTGAGTCACTCACAAGGTGACAGCAGAAACCAGGGAATCCTTGCACAGCATTTTCTGTAGGCTTGGTTCTACTTTAAAAAATGTCATTCCTTCAAATACTCAGAATGAGCCTGGGTGGTTACTAGTTCCCCGTTTTAATGAAGGTGCACCTGAGTATTCTGGAGCTAAAGTGATTTCGCTGAAGCCACATAGCAAACAATTCTTGTGCCTGGGTCTAGCCACAGGTATGTAGTAGACCCCATACCCACCCTTATCAAGGATCTGTCAAGGCCAGGGTCACCCATTAAGACAGGTGGGGTTTCTTGGCCAGCACCTGAATAGGAACAGTAGAGCAAGAAGGCAGTGGGAGGAGGTTTGGAGGAGAAGCTCGGTTCTGCACTTGTTCAGCCAAGACTATCCTAGAGACACCTTTCCTCAGCCCCAGGGCCAAGACCCCTCCTCCCTTGAAACACAGCTCAAAAGAGAGTTTCAGAGTTAAGTGTTCCCTAAGCCCTGTCACTCACTCCCCAAAGGTGACATTAGCAGAAAGCCTTCAGCTCTCAGCTAAGCAGAATCTATCCCTTCTCTCTGTGCCTCCGAAGTGGAGGATAGATCTCCCCAGATACCATGTGCAGCAAGGGCTTAGAGCCTAGTGCATTTTCTCTCAGCTCTGTAAATAAGGTGACATCCAGATGGCCTCTGGCTCCCTCAAAATTAGGTCAGCCCCTGAATATGGAGGTATGGGCTGCAGGGAATGACTTTGAAATGACTTTATCTCTCAGGACTCCAGGAGGGCTGCTGGCTGTCTTTTCATAGAAGGGGCTCTTTTATGTCAAAAGCAGACCGCAGTTCCCAGACACCATGCCTGCTGAGTCTGGATGGGGGTGGGACTGCAGTCTCAGGCTAGGGAAAATTTAGTGCTGTGGGTGACAACACAAGTAATAGTGGCAGTAAGCTGAAAAACTGGGGGACGTCCTCATAAGCCTGTCCCAAACACTGGACGTCTCCCCAGAATAACCAAACCCCTTCCAGGATGTCTCATATGAACTGTCAAAAGAGGATTTATTGCACATTGCTTATATAAACACTGTTCTCAGGAGCATTTCTCTCACCTTGGGAAACACCGATAGTTTCTCCCCAAATGACATGGTTGTCACCATCCATCCTTGTCCAACCCCCCTGTGGCATAGTTCCTTCTGCAGTGCCATCCCAACCTGTGGTAAGGATGTCACAAGCTAGAGGAGCATTTAAAATGGACCCCCCCATATACTAATTCAAGGTTTTTCCTGCAGAGTGTCTCTCTCTGTCTCTCTCTGTCTCTCTCTGTCTCTGTCTCTGTCTTTGTCTCTGTCTCTCTGTCTCTCTCTGTTTCTCTCTGTCTGTCTCTGTCTCTGTCTCTGTCTCTCTGTCTCTCTCTGTCTCTCTCTGTCTCTCTGTCTCTCTGTCTCTCTCTCTCTGTCTCTCTGTCTCTCTCTCTCTCTCTCTCTCTCTCTCTCTCTCTCTCTCTCTCTCTCTCTCTCTCTCTCTCTCTCTCTCTCTCTCTCTCTCTCTCTCTCTCCTTCTCTCTCCTGGAATGAGGCACACCACCTGGTTCAGAATGGAATGCAGATTTGTTATTCAGATGCGCAGGGAAAAGAGACTTCACCAGGGAAGTTCTGCTTATGCTTGCTTTAAAAACAAACTCACTACAAGATTCCTTTAAGCAATCCATGTCCTTAGCCTATTAAAATTAGATTCTGGAGACTAGGAAACACACAAACAGTCCTCCTTAGCTGTATTTGGGGACAGGAGGTGACCCCCCAAGTCACTGTCTACCCATGTCTTCACTCTGGACTCAGAGCAGCAGGAAGACAGAGCTCTGTGGCTTACCTCCACTCAGTAGGACAGACTTGTCCTTTCTACTATTTTGTTCTTCTGGAAGAGTGACTGCTGTGTCTCAGATTACATCTCTTCTCTGCAAGGAATCTGAAGCCAAGAAGGCGAACCCCACCCTTAAATCTCTCAATATTGCTAGGCAGGGCTCTACAGTCTTTTCTCTTGCTGTTCCTCTCAGACCCTAAGGTCTGCTAGAGTGTGGGTGATCTGCTTGAAGCTGGTCTCCTTTCATGGGCCACTCAATACTATCCATGCTCCCCTCTCCCAACCCCCAACCTGACAGTCTCCTGGTCGGTCCAAGAGCCTCTCTCAGCACATTAAACGTTAAAGCTTTCCAGGCAGAAATAATGCTTGCATTTTCTCTCACTGCCTCTGAAATCAAGGCTGGGGGGTGGAGGTGGCAGGAGGGCGTGGCGTGTACAGAAAGTAGGTCATTAGTGGTAAAGACTACAATTTTCAGTTGCTTGTTAATGCTCTGTTTATATGGATTTCTTCAAATGTGACATTTTAATAGCATTGTAATTGTGTGATTACAGTGCAGTTGACACCACTCGGGGAGGGAGGGCACAGGGACTCCAGAGACCTGTGGGGTTAGATAGCTCTTACACAAGGTTGGCTGGGGTACCCATTCAGTAATTCTCAGACCAGTATGCTTGAAAAGCTTGAAAATTGGCTCCCTAAGGGCTCTCTGCTAAACAAGAACCATTGGCTCCCGGGAAGCTTTCATATGGCTTAGCTCTGCCACAAAGCTAATGGTCCAGGTTACCTTGGGGCTCACTAATAAAGGTGCCCTGGACATTTACTCATTCATTCATTTTCTTTATTTATTTACTTTCTTTAAAAAGTATAAACATACTTTTTAAAGTTTCTAATATACTTTGAAGGAAGGAAAAGGCCTGTGGATATTCAAAAGTAAAAGAACAAGGGTCATATTAATGAAAAGGAGCCAACATTAGTTGAGCACCTACTGGTGCCCACCACTGAGCTACACGTTTGGGTTCACCCATCTTTCCTGATATCTGAGCACCATTTACTCACCAGGTAAAGCTCTCTTTCAATATCCCTGGATCCTAGCTCCCAAGATCCCTCTCCTGGCTCCTCTCCTGACTCTGGCCTCTTTTCCACCTCCTTTGCTGGCTATTTTCTTGCTTTCTTTTGTGACTGTGCCTTCCAAAATTGAAGGATCCCAAACAGACCAGGTACTTTTCTGAGCTCTGGGTCTGTATTAAGCAAATTGTGCTGGGCAGATCCACCCAAGGCATGTCAACCTGAACAGGTGCCCAGTGTAACCCTCATCTGCACATCACTACTGGCTTCATCAAAGCTTCTTCAGGTGAAGGTGTAGCAGCTCCATGAAGTACTATACATCACTTATCTAAAGCATTATCCTGGGCAATTCTTCTTCCTCACTTTCTACTTCCCCCTGCTCACTTGAGTAACCCACCTGATAACTTATCTCCAGATCCTTTTATACTTACCTCCAAATTATGGCTCTAACCTAGCAACTAGCCACTCCCCACCCTCCATGTCTCTGCAAACATCCCAACCACTAGTGCTGCAATAAGACCCAACTGACTCTATCCTTTCAATGCTGTTTGTAAAAACAAGACCAGTTCTCCATTATCAGTCTTCTACAGCTGCTTAGCACTCCATCTGGACCATTCTCTATTTGACAAACACCTCAATAATCGGATTTGAAATGAAGCGTTCTATTCTTTAGATGGCTTCCACGACTCTTAAAGGCTGAATCAAGGCCCTCCTATACTTTCCTAGAAACTTACCTGCACCATTCATAAAAATGACAATCACAGTTGTCTGTGTTTGCTTTTTTGTTGTTGTTGTTATGATTAGAACCATGCAACTGGGGAGGAAAAAGTTTATTTCATTTTCAGGTTATAGACCATCATCAATGGAAGTCAAGGGAGGACCTTAAGTGAGGAGCTTGAAACAGAAACTATGAAGGAACACCACTTACTAGCTTACTCCCAGGCTCACATTCAACTGGGATTCTTATACAACCCAGTCCCATCTGCCTAAGAATGGTAATTCCCAGAATGATCTGGGCCCCACTTCATCTATTAGCATTCAAGAAAATGCTCTGTAGACAGGCCCACAGAATCTGATCATGGCAATTCTTCAGTTGAGGTTCTTTCTCCCCAGGTGTGTCAAGCTGATAACCAAGATTAGCTATCACAACAGTCTATACCAGAAGCTCAGTCTAATGAAGAGTATCATGCCTGCCTCTTTGACAATACTGTAGTATTCTTGAAAGCAACAATGTATCAATTATCACTGTTATCACTGGCATCCTGGGGTATTGAAGATTCTCCAATATGTGTTGCATAAATGACCCTCCCGTAAGTTTCCCTATAAAAGCCCTAGGATTTGGATATCATTCCCATGGCATGCACAAACAAGGGGGAAAGAGAACTGTAAGATCCCAAGGATAGCTAGCAAGAAAGTGGTAGAACTGAGACCAGGACAACCTGCCAAGAAAGAACTTGAAATGGTCCTGTATCCAGGAAGAGGAAATGGTCCTATATCCAGAAGGAGGAGGCCAAAAAGTAGAGGTCTAGCAGAAAGAGATTCAAAGAGGAGGGGTGTCTGGTTTCCAGATGGACCAAATCAAGACTGGGGCACATAATGGAGCTATGAGATAGGAAGTGGGGGTAGGGATGAAGGGGGAAAGGAAGGGAGGGAAGGTGAATATCCAAGAGTTTTTGCCTGAATTTCTCCCCACTTAAGGTCCTTGACTCCAGGCAAATGACAAATTCTTTACCCCATCTACGGAAGTCTTAGCTACTTATCTCACGACACTGTGGTATTGACTTAGAGATCTAGTAGATTCATAAAAGGAAAGGACTGGACACTGTATACTCTATAAGTTCTCAGTAAAAAAAAAAAAATATTGGCACTTTACTTGTTTGCGAAGTAAAGATACACTGTGTGTCCATGGGGCACAAGGGTAATTTTGGTGATGAGACAGTGAGAAGTTCCAAAAGGTCCTCCTATAGGGAGACCAACCTGGCAGGCAAGAAATCAGTGACACTTTCCTCCTAGAAACTGCCCCTATGGAAGCTAAGCCTGTTCCCCAGCTCCGCCAGCCTCTGCCCATCCCAGGCTGAGCCCATAAGGGATGTGCACAGAGATCCTCTAATTGGTTCTGACTTGCTTGTCAAAATAGCAAAAACTAAAAACACTGCCACCCAGCAACTTTGAGATACACTAACCATACGTGTCATCTGGGCCCAGACATGGGAACATGCCTCTAGAAACCTACTGGGAGAAGGGAAAGCGGGAGCTGTTGCCTTAGAAGCTGATGGTGCTGAGGCTTGGGCAAGGTAAAGAAGGGTGGGGATGTCTGCTTATTCACCGGCCTTTACACCCCTAGGTGTAAAGGCTTTCTTCTCTTTGTGGAGCCGATTGGCATGGATATGTGCTGCGGATCTTAGACCTGTATCTCATTTTTCACATTGCTGTTGAATGACTTGCCTAAGGTACTGCTGGCTTACTCCTGTCACCCATACATTAGCACACCTACATGGAGCTCCTTCTATTCTTACTCAGAGTAAGCTGAGCAAATTTGCTTCCTGAACCCCCCTTATGTCACAACACTTAATGTGATTGCCTATTGATTGATCCTTAAACACATATGCCTTAGCAGCAGGATTCTAAGATTCTTCTCAGAAGACTAGACATTTGATAGAGCTGTCCTAATGGAAAGTATCCACTGCCTCAGGATAGTTCTCTTCCCCACCCTACCCCCTATCTCATCTTGGGCCTCATACTGGACAAGGAAAGTAAACAGACAAGGAGTGCCCACTCCACCAATTCTGCCTCATGGAAGAAATGAATCAGTATAGATATGGTAGGAAAGAGATCAAGAATACATTCATCCTAAATCAGAGCAAATCAGCCATGATGAAATTGCCAGGAGGCTGTAGGGAGGCAGGTAAAGCTCCAGAGAGAAACAAATGAACATGAGAATGAAACACATCAGGCATAAAATCAAAAACATCACCACCCACAAAATGAAAACTCCAATCTGGAACAGAAAGAAATGACCCAAGTATGCACGTTATAGAATTATTTAGTGTGGATTTAATAAAATAAGAGCTGAAAGATGAGATGATAAAATAAAGCAGTGATATAGAGAACTTTTTTTTTTAAAGATGGAGCATTGCAGAACACTTGTAAGAGGCCAATAAATGCAGAAACTCCAAGAAACAGAGTAGACGCAGCAGGAAATCTAATTACTGATACCAACTAGAGGGTTCTAGTGCTGGCTTTGCCACCTACACACAGCAGAACCTTGGGCGAGCCAGTGTAACTGCAGACAAGAAAGGATGGAGTCACAAAAGCGAACAGTGGGGAGAAAGCCTAAGAGGAAAACTGAGGTGGTCTGACATTGGGAGAATCATGACCTCAAAAAGCGGAATAGAAGGAGCACACAAAGTAGTATTCTTTTATTTTGGTTGAGGCTCCCTAAAATATGTAAAAAACAGAATCTGCCTATTAGTAAAACAAGACATGTTCCACAAAAATTGCTAAAAAACAATTAATGTGAAGACATTTCCAGGCCAGAGAACTGAACTTAGAAATTCAAGAAAGAAACCACCAAGCATCCAGGTAGAACTAACGAATCACCAGTGAAGGACAAATGTTTAGTTGGCTTCCATCCCAGCTTACACCCCCAGTACCATCGCTTTTCAGAAACTAAGGAGGCAATATACACAACAAAGATTCTCCTTAGGACTCAGAGCATTTGAACTTAAAGGGCTGATGCTTGAGCCTGGAGACAGACTGGCAATATTACTATCTAAGTCTTCTACAGTTATAAAGACTACGTTAGGTCAGCTTTCCGTAGCTGTGACGAACGACCCATGAGAATGAACTTACAGAGACAAAAGGTTTATTTGGGCTCCAGGGTGCCAGGTTTCATAGATTTAAACCTATGGCAATATGGGTCTGTTGCTTTGGGTCTTCTTATGAACCAGTAGGTCAAGGTGGAGAGCATATGATAAAGCAAAATTGAGAGAGAGGAAGAGAGAGAGCATGACCTCCATGTTTGCTTCAAAGATGCACTCTCAATAACCTACTTACCTCCTACTAGGTTCCACCTCTTAAAGGTTTCCATGACACCTCAATAGTTCTACGGGCTGGAGATCAACTCTTGAATACACGAGCCTTTGGGGAACATTCAAGATACATTCTACAGCAACTATGGTACTACTTGGAAGAATCAAGGCTGTCCAACTCCTTTGAAGCTGTGACAGAAAGCTATCATCTACTAATACATTGCAATGCCCTCCCTCCTACCTAACCTGAACTGTAGGTAGCCCATAGGCCACAAGTTGGACACGGCTATAAATATATAAGAACATCCAGTCAATGAATAGGTGATTAATTGTAAAAAAAAAAAAAAAAAAAAAAAAAAAAAAAAAACAAGAAAGAACTATAAAACAAACAAAACAGAAAATCTATATTTCATTGTGAAACAGAAAAATCTATGGAAGAATCATGAAATACTATGGAAATGTTCACTATTCTGGCAATCTAAAATTAATGATAATGCAAACAAGCAGCTTTAAGCTTCTTTGACTGCAAGAATCTACAAAAAGTCATTGATACAGAATGAAAACAGATAGCCCCATGTTTTCTTAAGGCCTGGGTTCTGGCATATGGTCTCTGTTTAGCCTTATCTATGTGATTTGGAGTAAGCTATGTAGTCTATTGAGCCATAGTTTCCTCAGCTATAAAGTGTGAAGAATAAGAAATCTTACATTTAAGGACTGAAGGCAAATGCTATATATAAAAACTAGACATGCTCACCGTGACTGTCCACAAGAAGTTGAAGGTGAAGGATGAAGATGAAAATGAAAATGAGCAACCCTTTTATACACACATGCACATACACCCACATGTACACATATATATGCATACCACATATGCATATAAACATATAATACACAAACATACACACACTACACATACACACATACATACCACATACACACATACACACCACATACACACACACTATACATATACCACACACACACACACAGTCTGAAAGAGAAATACTGACTGCTGACCTGGACAGCTAGTAAGCAACTCCGGGCTCACTAAAGTTCCTGTTCCCTGTTCCAGGAATTCAAGTTGCAGCAAGGGAAAGCTTTCCACGTGGTAAGCCTTTGGGCCTCCCATTTCAAACCAGGCAGATAGCAAGACCCTGTCACCATTGTCTTCTTCACAGGGGACCTCTTTCCCTAAGGTCCAGTTATGGTCTCTGCATGGCCACCACGAGGGATGGGGCTTGCAGAAATGTAGCACATATGGTTGAGAAGCTGAGGTATCAACTCAGTCACATCTCCCAGAGTTCTGACCTTGAGTAAGTCAGTTAAACTCTCTATGACTGCTCCCTTATCAGAGAAACAAGGGAGTAATAAACCGAAGCTATCTCCAGTGCCTCTGAGCCCCCTTCATCTATAGGGTATGGAGTTCTGAGTCAGCTGTGTCCCCACAACAAGTCTTGCTGCCAAGATTAGTTCAATAAAGAGAGGAGAGGAAAGGGAGAGGGCAGGGAGGAAACAGGAGACTGAATTGCAAATTAGTAGATGAGAGCAGGACAAAGCTCTAGTCTTGGTGTCAGAATTCTCCTTAAAGAAATACCAGCTTACTCTCTCCCATGAAAAGTGAGCATCAATGTGCAGAGAACCCCAAACCCATGCCTGGCGGAAGAACTACAGAGGGAAAACAACTCCACTCTATAAAGAGCAGGTGAGAAGGGTACAACCTAAAGTCAGTAGGCTGATGCCAAAGGAGAATCAGGATATGTGCACTCATTAATTATAAAGAGGAAAATGATAGATGATAGTAGGCGGTATGGAAGATACATCTCCAAGTGATGAAGGTTAGTATCACTAGCAGGAAGACACATGGATATCATGTGACCCCCCAAAATGATGGACTAAGAAGGGTTATGTTCATATCTAATATGTTTTACAAAATTATGCAACTACAGTTTGGTCAATAGTAAATATCAGAAAAATCCAACAAGGACACATTCTACAGAGAAAATGGGAGCACTAAAACCTAAACATCAAGGTCATTGAAGACAAGGAAAGATAGAGAATGGCCTACAGATTGGAAGAGGCAAGGAGATATAATAGGAATGCAAGATCCATTACTTAGTGAATTCTCAGAATGACTGTGCAGGTAACATATATAAGGACCTTGGATGGGTGAGCTCAAGACCCAGGGTTTGCTTTGGGAGTTTCTTGAACCATGGGTTGCCTGGCCCCATTCTCTACGTGTTAATGCCCCTGCTTTCTACAAATCAATTCTGTCCATACACTTTCACAAATGCCTCTTAGACTCTGATCCATCTCCATCCCAAATGATTACCAAGTATATTTTATCTTTTCTTGCTATTGCTGCGATAAAATTTATATGACAGAAGCCACTTAGGGAAGGAAGAATTCCTTAGGGTGCATGGTTTGAGGGAGCAGCCCACTGTAGCAGGGAAGGCACTGTGGTGAGAGTGGCCATGGGAGAGAGAGAGTGTCTGCAGACAAGAGACAAAGCGAGATGAATGCAGGCACTCTAATCATTTTCTCCTTGTTAACAAGTCCCAGTCCCCAATCCTGAGGTTATGCCACCCACAGTTAGAGGGAATCTTCTCTGCCCTCCTAGTCACCCCCAAAAGGTTGTCTTCTAGGTGATTTTAAATTGAGGCAAGTTGACTGTCTAGATTAACCATCATAGTGGATATGTGCACACACACACACACACACACACAGAGAGAGAGAGAGAGAGAGAGAGAGAGAGACAGAGACAGAGACAGAGACAGAGACAGAGACAGAGACACAGAGAGAGAGAGAGACAGAGAGACAGAGAGAGCCTATGCCTATGAGTCCTACCAATATTAATTTTCCCAACTCTTTTGTAGCCTTAAAGCCATTTGAATTTACTGTTCATAATGCATACACCTTAGTATCCATTTTGAAAGTATTTACATTATGTTTTCTACTGAAAAAAACAAAATAAAACAGAATTCTTCCTTTTTTTTTTATCTCCTAGTTTTTAGGCTGGTGAAGTAAGGAGCTCTGGATCAGAAGTCTGTGTTTCAGGGACTAAACATAAGGTTAGGAGCAGGAAGAGAATAAAACCTTCCCTTTTCTCTACTCTGCTAGTAGAGGACCCAAGAGGCTCAGTTCCTCTTACCCGGGGGCAAGATCACATTGTGCAGGGCACAGTAGATTGCCTGAGGAAGAGGGCACTTGATAGAATTAAAAGGCAACCAATTTAAAAGCGATTAAGCAAGGAAAGGGGGATTTAATGACCAGCTTTTACCATTGTGAACTAGCTGAACCCACTGGCATGGAGACTAATGGTTTAATATGTTGTTAAACAAGGGTGAGACGTCTGTGTGAATAATAAGGGCATCTGTAGTTATAGCGACAAGGGTGAAATTACCCTCACCACAGGCACTGGGTCTTGGGGGTGGCACTGAATTCATTTCCTGATGGAGACCAAGGCCAGCCATTCAGCACTTTCCAGTCCTGGAGAGGCAATTTCCATGAAAAGAAAGGGGTGTGAAAGTAAGAGAGCCTTGGGAAGCAAGTGGCCAGAGCGGGGACTAGATGTCTGGTACAGGACGAGTTAGCTTTGAAGGGCCAGGAAGAAGTGCAACTATGTATTAACAACTTCTTACTGAGGAGCCCAGAGTGCAGCCTGTCTCCTTATAAGGTACTTGGCAAATGACATTCTGAATGGGGAAGCTTTAAAGATGGATGGACAGAAGTGAGTTTGGAAGTTAGTACAGGCTCCTGAGAGTGTAAAAAACCGGGATTCCAATCACAGTGGCTTGAAGGAAGTACAGCTAATTCATTCAATGCCTTTGCTCAACTCACTGTGTCCTTGGGCTTGTTGCTTCCCACCATGATGATAATTGACTAGACCTCTGAAAATATAAGCTAGCCCCAATTAAATGTTTTCCTTTATAAGAGTTGCCATGGTTATGGTGTCTCTTAACAGCAATCAAACCCAAACTTCGCCAAAGCTCTAGGTTCTAAGCTGAAGCTGGAGTGTCTGCCTACATTCTGGAATAAAGAAGTCTTTGCTGTTCATCATAACTCTGATAATCTGCTGGCCACTCTAGGCCCTTGAATGCAGGACTCGATTGTGTGATGTTGAATGGATCCAAATCCTGCTGAATAGAGACACCATAACCATGGCAACTCTTATAAAGGAAAACATTTAATTGGGGCTAGCTTATATTTTCAGAGGTCTAGTCAATTATCATCATGGTGGGAAGCATGGCAGCATGCAGGCAGACATGGTACTGGACAAAGAGCTGAGAGTTCTACATCTTGATCCACAGGCAGCAGAAGCGACTGGCCCACTGGGCGTGGCTTGAACATATGAGACTTCAAAGCCCACTTCCACAGTGATACACTTCTTCCAACAGGTCACATCTGCCACCCAAGGAAGCCATGTGATGTTCTATCTCTCAGGTTTCATGCTGAACCTAGGACTAGACCGTCAGTGCCTATCTATTGCATTGTAGAGATGCTCATGTACTGCTAGAGAATCAGTTTACCCCAGCCCTTTCCTCATCTACAATCAGCTCCTACATGTCATAGAGCTTATAAAGATCATTCATGACACATGGCTTACAGAGCTCATTCGGGACAGATGGTCAGCAGCTGCTAATGAAGAATGCACCTAGCTCATCTCGTTCTTGGTGAGCCAACCTCAGAAGCTCTGGAGAGAATATGGGGAGAGGGAGAGATATGTTTCCAGCAGTGTGCACATTTCTGAAAAGCCAATTACATGCTTATTACTCCTCTCCAGGAATAAAACCCACGTCCCTCATGGCCACCCTTCTTCCTTGCACATACTGGCTTATCTCAGTCACGCCGGCCCTTCTGCCAACCACCACTGTCAGAAATATATAGCAGGGCTCTTAATCACCTGCCAACGGGCCTGCAAGTGCAGATGCTCATCCCAAAGCCAAGAGATTCACATAAGAGCTGGAAGAGCCAGCAGGCACTGCACAGATTGGTCATTATGAAGGCATGGAAGGGACATGTGTAGTTCTGGGCACAAAAGAACATAAAGTAAGCGGCTTTTGAAGATATCTTAGGTCTTCTCCCTGTCTGCCTGTCATTTAATTTTATAAATAAAGTTTTATGGAAACATAGTCATGGTTGTTGTTGTTGTTGTTGTTTTGCTTAAATACTCTCAATGACTGCTTTCTTATTATTATTTCTTATTACTTAGGGGTTACAACTACTCTACAGCCCATTTGGCCAAACTAGGTCCATCTGGTCTTTTACAGAGAAAGTCTTCTGACCCTGATAGACCAGAAGGAGCACAAGACCCAGGCACTGATGCTCTAAGTTTGAAATCAAATGTCTTCCTCACCCCACCCTGGTCGTATGGCCCTAGCTAAGTTTCTCTGCTCATCATTTCTCCTCATACATAAAGTATGGATATAAATCTACTTTACAGGGTTATGATAACCAATAAAGTGAGACAAGCTTGAAGTGAAGGCCCTGAAGAAAAATGCATCAGAAAAGAACTAGGTAATCTTTCTTCCCTGTGGCTCTGGTACATGTCACTACACCCTAGTCTTCTGTTTTTCACGGGTTGTTTTCAGAGCTGTTGAATGTATTTTTGCAAATTTTCTATATGCAGACAATATATGTGAGTCAGAAAAGGGAAAAGAACAGAGAGCTGCTTTTTATTGCTTTGTTCATATCGACAAATCAAAGGATGCCTTTCTGGTTAATGGTGATGATGCTGCCACACCCAAAACAGTGACCCCTGAGATCTGAGACCTCAGAGTCCTCTCAGCAGGGGATGGTAGAATGCACCACCCCATCTTCCATCTCAGTGTCTGGATTAGTGTTGACCCTTGAATTACATACAGTGGATCATGGCCCATTCCCCAAACCCAGAATTCCCCTCTATTCTCAGTAAGGAATCAGGTCTGATCTGTTGTTGGCCAGTTTGTTTGCTATTTGAGATAGCACCTTGGCATAAAATTCAAGATGGCCTAAAACTTACTTTGTTGACCATGCTGGCCTTGAACTTACAGAGATCTGACTTCCTTTGTTTTCCCAATGCTAGGATTAAAGTTATATGCTAGCACACCTAGTCAAAGTCAGCCAGTGTTAACCAGTGTTAACCAGCTCTCTACCCATTCTCCCCACATCAGAATATCATCCTATACCAAGCATCTTGATGATACATAACATTTGTACAAATCCTTGTCATCCCACCGTGTGCAGGTGTATAGGTGTTGACAAGTCTCCAAGAAGCAGGAGCAGTATCCACTTGAGGTAGACAGAGCTTTCTAGGTAAATAGGGTAAAATAAGGTTATCTCTGGGGACTCTAAGCACAGAAGAAATCATGGTAAACCCAGAGTATGGCTTTAATTTAAAGAAGCAAGAGGGAACAACTGAAAATTTCTGAGTGACCTCGTATTCGCTCTAAGACACTCTATTGAACAGTAATGGTAGGTGCCTGGGACCAAATATAAGAAGCCCCAGCCAGTCATCATGCTTGACACATGGTTCCATTCTACCACTGACTGCTGAGTTCAATAAGCCAATCACCTTATCAACTTGGACAAACTTTTAAAAGATTACATGGTAAGAATAATGAAAGTAGTCCTGATTGAATTTGTAAAGGGTCTCATCCTTGCATAAATCAGCTCATGTAACCTTTCCCAGAACTTATATGTCAGCATTGCTATTATTTCTATTTCAAAAATAAGTGACACACAACTTTTACAAATGTTAGGAGGTTGATCAGCCCAGAGTCCAATATAGGAGGTCTGACTCCAGATCCTGTGCCCTCATCACATTCTGCTTGCCCACCACTAACATTCTAGAAGGTGAAAGAGACAGGCGGAGACAAGCTCTGGGAGATGGGTAAACAGAGGTAGAGTGAGCTAGCTGAGGCCACTGGCATTATGCTTGCCCAGAATGAGATTAAAAGGGATGACCAGAGAATGACAATGCAGGACTGCCTATGAGACAGAAAACAAAGCAAACAGGGTTTTTAGACCATTGGACAGAGTAGAGGGATGCAGAAGACACCAGCCTCCTTGTCAGCTGGAGAACTCTTGACTCGGGTGGGCTGAAGATGATAGGAAACTGGTAAAAAGGTAAAAATGAACTAGTGAGTATATCAGAGTTCTTCAGAGAAACAGAGCTAGTAGGCTGTGTGTGTGTGTGTGTGTGTGTGTGTGTGTGTGTGTGTGTGTACGTGCGCATGCATGCCCAAAGAGATAAATATCTGGAGTTATTCTAAGGTGAAAGAGAGTAAATGAATTCCAAATCTGGACAGGTGACATGTGTAAGCTTGGACAGGAGCTGATATCTGGGCTTGGGTCTGAAGACTGGTAACTTGGGGTTTCTGGGGTCTAATCTGGAAGAGAACACCTTGTTCAGGTAAACTTTGTTCTTTGATCTCCAGTCCATCAACTGGCCAGATGAGGTCTACCCTCCTTTCAGACTGCAAAAGCTACTGATTTACAGGTTAATCTTTACTCAAAGTCTCCTGATTGAAATGTTAATTTTTACTCAGAGTCTACCAATTAAACATCAAACATATATTAAAAATATCTTCATAGCTGACTGGTATTTGAGCAAATAATTGGGTTGCCGTAGCCTAGTGGAGGTGACAGGAGACACTAGGTGTCACAGTGAGCTTGTCTTCACAGAGAGTGCGGCAGGGAAGGCCAGAGACTCCAGTAGAATGCCAAACCCTTTCAGGAAGACATTTCGTGTTGTGGGAGGCGGGGCCACTCACTTTTGCAAAGGTCAGAGTGTCCATTTGGATTCCCCCTTCCCTCTTATTACTTTCTGAAGTCTCCCAGGCCTTGTAGGAACCATTTCTTCCCACTATTATTGCTGTTGTTATTATCCTTGCTAATCTTGGCACAAGGCTGCCCTGGCTGGCTTCCAAGAAGGAGAATTACTTTCTGTCTCCCTTCCACCCTCCTGTTGCTTTCAGTTGGATTCAGTGTCTTCTTTCCACAGTGAGATGCTGGCAGGTGGCCTGTAATGGCTGAAGTGGTCACCTGGCCTGGCTCAGAGATAAGTGAGGCCCAGAGTGGATGAAGCTGAGTCATCCTGACACCAAGCTAAGACAAATGCTTGAAGAGATCCCTGAGCCTCTAGTGTTCATCGGCATACCACCATAGGAGCTACGCTGACTTCTTCATCTAATGTGCTGTGTGTCATGCTCACTTTTCTGATCTCTGCCTGTCTATTTTATCCACAACGTTGGTACTCAATGGGCTTCTATCAGCCCTAACATTCTCCCATCTCACCATAGCTGGCCATTTTCCATCATCTATATACATAGATAAGATGTCTCACCTGCACCAAGTATGCAAATATGTAACCAAGGACACAACACATATTCTTGGGATTCAAACCGAGGACCCTTCACTCTAACCCCAGGGTCCTTGCTTCCCAGTGCTGCCGAGTTTTTGAATCAACCTAGAGTAAGAAATACATTTCAGTTTGTGACCAAAACACCCACATGGCACAAACACCTACAAATACAATAAAGACTAACAGTTTTAAGAATGAAACATTCTCTTTCTACTTGCCTTGTCTTCCACTGGCAAGATAAACAGACACAGATGCACACACAGACACACACACACACATATACACACACACACAACATTCTCTTTCTACTTGCCTTGTCTTCCATGGGCAAGATACACACACACACACTTGCACACACAAAAGCTAAAAATTTTTAACTCATAATTTTAAAAGATGTTGAACTAGTGAGATACCTCTGTCTGCAAAGTGTTTGCTGCACAAGTATAAATACCTGAGTTTGATCCCAAGAATCATGGGATGGTGGTGCATGCTTGTAATCTCACTGTTGGGGAAGTGGAAATGGGCAGATTCCTGGTGCCCCCTGGACAATTCGTCTAGCCTGCTAGTCAAACTCCAGGCCAGTGAGAAACCCTGTCTTAGAAACAAAACAGTGAATGACACCTGAAGAACAAGACCTGAGATCATCCTTCAACCTCCATATGTAAACTCACACATATATGCATATACATGTGTATCTTTATATATACACATACACAAACACAAGTAAATTAAAAAATAAGAACATGGGTCCATTTGGCACAAAAACAGTATCATGAAATGACATGTGCTCTTGCCTAAGCATTGGGCAGACATGTACAAATGTTTGTCCTTGTCATTTTCTTACTCTGATAAATTAAGAGACAGTGTGGGTCATAGGTGCCCAAAGGCCAAACCATCACCTTATGTCTTCCCTAGGTGTATGAGATTCTAGACAAGAGATTCTGTGTTTTCAGATCAGAACTGGCCACTGTAAGAAAAAACCTAGGGCATTAATACTGGTGGGTTCACAGTAATATATCCACCCCCTCCTATGAGAGTTGGTATAGATCATCAGTTGTCCATGACCTGTGTTTCAACTTAATTGCAAAATGAAATTCGCAGTTATTATAGTGGACTTGTATGGATTACATAGCTCTGTAAACAATAGCCTTTGGAAGGCTACAGGCAGTAATTGCTGCAGGGGACAATATGACACAAAGAGGGGTCTATCTATCTATCTATCTATCTATCTATCTATCTATCCATCTATCTATCCATCTATCTATCTCTCTTCTCTCTAATCAGATCAGTGATTTGGGAAGACCTATCTTACTGTGGATGGGACGATCCCCCAGGGCAGGCAGATTAAAATGTGTGTTCCTGGAATGTATTAAAATGAAGACCATGAACTAGGGACTAGTATCCATCTAGTATTCTGTGCAGTCTGAGCTGCATGCAACCAGCTCCCTCAAGCTCCTGTTGTCATGACTTTCCTGCTATGGCAAACTGTTCCCTAGGACTGTGAGCCAAGATAAGCCCTTTCTCCTGTCAGTTGCTATTTTCCTCAATCACAGCAACAGACAAACTAAGACTAACTAAGACATCATCTATTCTCACTCTCTAGGATGATAATGACCCTCTAGCTCCAGGACAGGACAGGTCATGACTTTTACTCTATAAGGTCTCCCATCATGGCCAGGAACTGGAACAGAAGTCTTCAGGGATTCCAATCAGCTGTATGTCAACAAGAGTCCCTAATTTAAGCCACTGGAGGATGCTACCACTCTCCTGGATATCAGGACAGCCATCTTTAGTTAGGCCCAGTGAGTGGTCCCTCTCAGCAAAGCATGGCTCTTACCCTCTTCCATCATGCACTCCCACACTTAATAGTCAGTGTCAGAAATACTGTTCCCTTATTATAAATATGCAAAGCTTGGGAGGCAGCCGGCAAGAGGGATAAAACACCCGGGATTATTTACGAGCCTCTGACTCCCATGCTAGGGCTTTATTTGCTTAATGAATGGCCGGGGCCAGCCATAAGCCTAGGGATTGATGTGTCACTGAGAGCAGAAGACACTAGAATGTGGAGATGTAAAAATGACAAATTCTCCAAGTCAGCCAACGTGGTATTTCATTGCCCCTGTATCTGGTGGGGTAGGGAAGGTGAGAAGGGAAGGGCAGATCACAAGCTAAACAGTCACCATGGAGAGTAGCTTCAAGTTGAGTGATCAGCCATGTTGCAAACCAGGAAACATTTTCCAGAGGGGAAGCAGAGAGTGAGAAAGAAGGGCAATTCTTCATAGTTCTCGGGGCTTCTAGACACCCCCAGCTCACCAAGACACTCTGAGGATTCTCAAATTGTCCACACAGTAAACCATCATGTGTCTAAACAGCAGAGACTAGCACAGTAGAGAAGGACTGTCATACACAAAGCCAGTCACTTCCTCTCTTTAAACTGGTTTAAACCAGTTGGTTTAGTCATTTGCAAAAGGTGGGCACTTAAGGAGATTTATGAGGAATCCTGGGCTAGTGAGATGGGTCCAATGTGTAGAGGCTCTTGTATGAGGAGTTACGTTCAATTCCTAGATCCTACATGAAGGCAGGAGAGTTACCCTCTGACTTCCACACGAGCACTGTGGCACACGTGTGCCTGCAAACACATGCATATACATGCACGATAAAATAACATTTAAAGTTGAGGACTGTAAGTGTCAAAGCAGCCTCCTACTCACATAGGCCCTGCCAATCCCACCTCCATAGTTAATGTCACGGGAATTACTGCAGCACTTCTAAAGGCAATGCCCGCCTGTACCACATGCAGCTCCATCGTCTTTTCAGGCACTGTCTTTGCCACAACCATCTAATCCACTGCTCTTGCGAAATTCATGTTACATGAAGATAGTACAGATTCACCATCCTCTCTTGGAATGACCTTCCTAACAGAGATAGACTCCTTCAGCTCTTTTCTACGTGACTCATTGAATAACAGAATCCTTAGCCTTTAGCAGGGTTTTTATACTCAGCTAGTAGCGGTTTCCCCAGCGGCTTTGCAGCCCAGCAGAAGCAATATGGAATAGAAGATAAGCAAAGATTAGGTGTACAGGTAAAAGTTGACTCTTTCAGCACTCATCTCTCTTGAGAAAGAACATGGATATGGTGCTATCTATTAGGCTCACCCATGTAGACAAGGCTAACCCATATGGTACAGAGGAGCAATAATCCCCTAACTGTTCACATGACCTCATGTCGCATAATGATTCAGTCTAGATCATCTCAGGATCTTTTTAGAGACAGAAGTGTTTGCTTCTATCTTTGGTTGAACCAGAATAATTTTTTTATATTCGTACTAGAGCAACTTTTGCCTAATATCCTGATATACATGCCTCTATCCTTCATAGATGGCAAATCCTTCACTCTCTACAGTTAACTGTGCATCATCTATGAGCTAGCACTTTGCACAGCATACAAAATTATCTGTGAACTACACTTGTGGTTTCAAAACTGCGAGTAGCTGAGGAGTAGAACTTGAGTCTTCACTGTTATCCCTAGGGCCTAAGAAAGCGTAGGCCATATAGTAGACGCTCACAACCTCCTAGTGAACAGATCGGCTTCCTATCAGGTTACCTCAGGGTAGCTAAAGAGTCCTCATTATGGCAGAGCTGGATCAGGAACTGGTCTATAGAGGAGAGCATGGTGATTGTGAGTTTTCAGAGCAGCACAAGAGGAAGCAACAAGACTCTAGTCCTTAACCAACATCATACTAGGAACAAAGCTAACAAGATTTACAGGCCCGATGCCAACTCTAATTACTAGGGTAAGAAGTGTAGGCTGACATGCAACTATCTGATCTCTCACAATCTGACATCAGGCACCAAGGTGGGTACCAAGATTGGACTGAAGATAAAAATCCAAGAATTTGTGTCAGAAGTTGCTACAAGTATGTTGAGAAAAATGGATTGAATGGTTGAACTCAGAGGTTTATGCGGTTGTTTAATAGGCCAATAGAATAAAGTCATTGCCAGTGTTCAGAAAATAAAAATGTAGAATAATTGTAGGAGACTGTCACCAGTGGTCTCCTATAGAGACACATACACACATACATATATACACACCGATAGCACAGCTACTCAGTTTTGAAAGCTCAAGTATAGTTCACAAATAATTTTGTATGCTGTGCAAAGTGTTAGCTCATAGATGATGCAGAGTTGACTGCAGAGACTGGAGGATTCACAATCTATGAAGGAGAGAGGGGTGTATACCAGGCTATTAGGCTATGCCTGTCACCATTGCAAAACACCCAGAAACACTGGCCTAATTGTATGTCTGCCATTTGCTGAAACCCATGAACCCTTCCACCAAACTGCTAGAGTAACTATTGACAGCTTCCTCTTCTAATTTCTAAAGGTTTAAAAACATGCCCCCTTCCACTGCATTCTTTGCAGTGAGAAAATGTGAAAAACATTTATAGGCTTCTAGCCCTTGAACAGCAGAAGTCAACCAAGGACAGAAATGTTACGGACACTAACACTCAGCACCCACTGGCCTGGAGTTAGGTGTGGTTTAAACCTCTGATCTATCAGCTCTCTCTCTCTCTCTCTCTCTC
>NW_022196912.1:20939570-20947008 GCF_008632895.1 Mastomys coucha | reverse complement strand
TCTCTCTCTCTCTCTCTCTCACTTCTTGAAATGCCTGTCTACATGTGTTCATGTTCATATTCACTGGCTGCTGAAGGATTTTAACATCTCCATTTCATACTGTAAAGCCATACATATTCAAGAATTTTGAGAAAGTACAGATGTACATGCACACACAGGCACAGAGCCACCTCGCTCTCACAGAACAACTTTCTATTCTGACTTTTATGACTTACAGTGTAATGGGTTGCCCTGCCCCACTCTCTGATTCTAATATCAGAATGGGCTTCCTGTAATAGAGATCACTTCGTGCTCAGAGAACAGAATGCCATGACCTTTAAATGACCATAATTCCTGTCTCAGAACTGTAGTCATCCCAATTTCTATTCTGTCACACTGACATCTTCTATGAGGTGAGTCTCTGGACAGTCTCAGGGTTCTCATCAGAGCACCCCAAGAGATACAGGTGGGGTAACAGATCTCAGAATGGATGCCCCAGATGCTTGGTAAAGAAACATGTGACTTGGACATATTTTTGTGCTGAGGTTGCAGACAGAGCTCTGCTTTCCAATCACTATTACCTGCTATAATAACAACCCAGAATAGGTAATGAAGACACTCTATGTTCTGCAAAATTATTATAATCATACTATTGGTCCAGAACATCTTTGTCTTACCCTGAAAATTCTCTGAGACTTTCCTCTAAAAGAGCCACCAGTACCCCTCTCAATTTGTTCACCATGTCTTCCTACACCTAACTTACAAAGTTGACAAAACCCTATCCACAGTCTGGTGCAGCTTGTAGTCACATGTTCATAACATCAGGAGCTCCCCAAAAAGATCACAGGGGACAAAAGGCCAGTGTCCAAGCCTCAGAGGAAATGTCTCAGATCAAAAAGTAGAAAGTTATAGTCAGAGCTAAACTCAGGTTTCATCCTGGAAGAAAATGTATCTTAGGGCAAAGAATGCTAGCCATGCTTCCCAGTGTCTAGGGAGAGGAACAGGCTTATCCTGCCTTCCACACCCCATCAGGAGAACAGGAGCAGTATGGGGACATACCGTTTTATGACACCAGTGTACTGGGATCAAATGTGCCCTTCCACCAAATGTCCTCCTGTTCTAAGCCAGCTTCCAGCTCTGTGGAGCTGAGCCGTGGCCCTCCTCCTGATCCTATGGAGCCCTCTGTAGATGCCATGATACCTTCAGGGAACAGGGCTTCAGTTGCTGGCGGCACTTGTGTGCTGGAAAGCCAAGAAACCATGGTGAGATTATGAAAAGGATACCCAGGGGCAGGCTCTCATGAGTATGGAAGGAGTCCTGAGACTCTGAGACAGGGTAGCCATCAAGGGGCCCAGAGCCAAAGTCCTAAGTTGGAAAAGAAATGACAGTCCTCAGAAAGGCCTAAGGCCTTGGTACTGGTGGTGTATCCTGAGTGTATCAAGTCACTCACTTGGGAAACCTTCCGGACACTGACATCTGCAAACCCACTTTAGGGAATGAGAAAGATGGTACTGAGTAAGGAGCAAGGGCAGGGGCAAGGATCAAACCGTGGGACTCTTGAGCATCACAGGCCTAAACAAACTTTCATTTCCAGGCTGCAAGAAATAGATACAGTAGGCTCACAGCCATCCATTGGACTGAGCACAGGGTCCCCCATGAAGGAGCTAGAGAAAGGACCCAAGGAGCTGAGGCGTCTGCAGCCCCTTAGGACGAACAACAATATGAACTAACTAGTACCCTCAGAGCTCCCAGGGACTAAACCACCAACCAAAGAGCACACATGGTGGGACTCATGGCTCCAGCACTATATGTATAGCAGAGGATGGCCAAGTTGATCATCAATGGGAGGAGAGGCCCTTGGCCCTGTGAAAGTTCTATGCCCCAGTGTAGGGGAATGCCAGGGCCAGGAAGCAGGATGGGGTGGGATGGTGAACAGGGGAAGGGGGAGGAAACAGGGGTTTGTTTTAGTTTTTATTTTATTTTATTTATTTTGTCTTTTCTTTTTTTGGGGGAGGGAGGGGAACTGGGAAAGGAGATATTGTAAATAAAGAAAACATTCTTTTAAAGAAAGAAATAGATACAGTAGGTGGTTGAGGTGATCGCCCCCACTTTTGTTGCCTTTGCTTTTCAGGTACCTCCTGAGAGAGAGTATATTAAGAAGCATCCAGGACCATAAAATGATTTCAGCAGTCCATGGGAAACAGTGTACCACCTGACTCTGCAATCTTTCTTCCAGGGAGTATTCCCCTCCCTTCCTGGCGAGTTACTGCAGCTTTGCTGAGTGATCAGGGCTATTCCCCACCTGGTCACCATGAAGAGCAGAAGATGTGTCTTGCCTCATGAATGAAGAAGCTCTGCCTAAAACAGCAGGTTGGCTCTACAGAAAACTCAGGAAAGCTGCATCCTCTATCCTAAACTTAGGAGACTACTAGATCTGTCCACTCTCAAAACAACCTGGGATGGGAGGAACCTGAAACCATATCTAGCCCTAGTTCAGAGTCATGCTGGGTCACTGGTCAGGAAATAGGTGGGATGTACTCTGGCCATCACCACAGCTGGTATCAGTAGAGGAACCGCATCTCGGTGTATCTCTGCTGGCTTGAACTGCTATTTCTCCATGTAGAGCAGCTGAGTTGTGAGGCTAGGGTGCCAGTTTTGCTAGGCCTTCCCCTCCTGCTCCCCAGACAGAGCAGGCTCCTACCTATTCTGACAAAACCTAAAGCACCAGAGGCAGGTGCAAGGTTGAAGTCACCTATCCTCGCTGGAGTACATGGCCTTGGTACTTCTACTAACAGCAAGTCTACAAGAAAAGTTCAAGATAAAGAACCATGGAATCTCAACAAAAGTCTCTAAAACTTTCAACAACAAAAGTCTCAATTCTTTCTTCCAAAGCTGGTGTAGCCCCCATGGTTGCCTGGCTTTGCCCACTTGTGAGGGGGCTAAACTCTGATAATGGCTTCCACCCCTCTTGTGTTCTGAAGCAACCCCGGAGTCCATGGACACCTCCTCATCCCCAGACTTGTGGTCCTTTCCATCTTAAGACAGTTTGTGTCCTATTCTATGAAGCCTGCCCTCAGCACTAAATTCCTGCAGCCTGGCTACCTCTCCATCACTCAGTTCTTGTTCATACCTTCCCAATCCCATGTCCTTCCTCACCTATACTGGCAGGGTTGCAAAATGTTAGTTAGGGCTGTGCTTTCTCTCCAGAATCCCCTCCCGAGGTTGCACACCCACTCAAAGCTTCTGCCTTCAGCTCTCTCTATGGAAACTCTCAATAGAAACTGACCTCATTCCCTTAATGGCAAACAGCTCCCATTTGTCAAGAGTTCAAGAGTCCAAAACTGGCATTTGCACCTACTTCATACACAATGTTCCGCTTACGTTACATCAGAGTCCTGTGATGTAGGCCAGGCAAGGAGGGCTATTCTCATTTCACAGGTGAGGGAACCAAGCCTCAGAGGAAATAGCTCAGATCAAAAAGTAGGAAGTTACAGTCAGACCTGACTCAGTTCCACCCTTTCTGTCACCCGACGATCCAAAGGGCCATCAGAGCCTGTGCTGTCTCTGCTCTCCTTTCTTCGCAGGTCCCTGTGTACTGACCCTCACCTCCCTTCGGTCCTGTTCTACTGTTTGGAGGTGTGAGCCCCTATCCTGGTGACTTCTGGCTTCACTATACCGATTTTAGTCCTCGGCCACCTAAAACACCAGCTTTCCTCTCAAGTTATTCCATAGGGCATTTCTTTTACTTTGTGGCTTCTCTGGAAGAATGTTTCAACACACCATACTTTAAAACAAAATCCTGTACAACTCCAGAGTTCTTTACAGGATGCCCCTGCACCATCCTGTCAACTGTATCTGTCTGGCTCTCCTGAATTACCTGTAGCTATTCTAGGTTCCAGCTTGAAATCTTTTGCCAATCTGATTCTTTCTTTCTCCATTTCATTAATCTCTGCTCTAGTTTTTATTGTGTCCTTCTATTGTTTTGGGCTTCATTGGTTATTTTCCTCTAAAGATGAGAACTTAAATGATTGGTTTTAGAAGGTGTTTTTTTTTTTTTCTTTTTGAATCAACGCATGAGCAGATGTGATTTTGTTTAAGCAATACTTCAACTGTATCTTATAAACTCAGGTTGTTTTTATTTTCATTGTCTTGAAACATTTTCTAAATCTATTTGTGGAGTTTTGTTTACTCATTACTTGTTTAGAAGTGTTGTCTAATTTCCACATATTTGTGGGGTTTTTTTTGTTGTTGTTTATTTTCTGGGAGAGGGTTGTTTTGGGGATTTTGTGTTTGTTTTTTTGTTTGTTTGTTTTTCAAGACAGGATTTCTCCTTGTAGCCTTGGCTGTCTTAGAACTGACTTCATAGACCAGGCTAGCCTTAGACTTAGAGATCTAACTGATTCTGCAGTGATTAAAGGTGTGTGCCGCCGCCACCACCACCAGGTTTTTAGATATCTTTCTGTTGTTGGATTCCAATGTAACTTTCTTATGGATGGAGAATATTTTTTTATGATTTCAATCCTTTTATATCTATGAAGGTTTTGTTGTGGCTCAACATGTAGCCTCTTCTAATGTATGTTCCTTGTAGGGTTGAAAAGAATCCTGTATGCTCTTGTTGGATGAATCAGTCTACAGATGTTTGTCCAACCGAGTTTGTAGTGATGTTCAAATCTCTTGTTTCCTCTTTTATCTTCTGTGTTGTTCTACCTGTTAGTAAAAGTGGATTGATGCCTTCCTTATTGTTGAATTGACTACTTTTCCTTCACTGTTTCTGGGTTTTGCTTTGTGCACGTTGAGGCTTGCTGTTGGGTACGTGTATGTTCACATCTGTTATGTCTCCCGAGTAGGCTGACCATTTTGTCCTTGAATAGTCCCATCCCTGGAGGAAGCCTTGAGCACCTAGCCTATTACTTTTAGTACACTTCTCTTTCGGCTACTATGTGCCTGTGAAATCTGTAACCATCATTACCTCCAACCTGTTTATGCTTTGAATAAGGTGTGTCGCCGGTAGGGATCATATAATTTGATTTTTTTCTTTAATTTTGTTCCTTTCTTCTCTTCCTTCCTTCTTTCCTTTCCTTCTTTCCTTTCTTCCTTTCTCTATGATACATTGGATTGAACCTAGTGCCTCAAGACCTTCTTTTTAAAACCCATGTTTGACACTTTTGTTTGGAGTGTATAATCTTACCCATAATATCACTAGTATCAGTCAGATTTCTGTCTGATGCTTGGCTGCTTTACTTATATCTCATGTTTTCATTCTTTCATTTCTCCATTACTTTCTTTCATGTTAAATAGTTGTTTTCTAGTGGGCCACACATATCCCCTTGTTAGTTTTTTGAGTTATGTTCTTTGGAGTTTGCATACAGACTACAAGTAACATTAATTTATAACAATCTAGTTTGGATAATACCAATTTAATTTTAATAGTATATAAAAACCTGGCTCGAACATAGTTCTGTTACCCCTGTCTGCTTTGCATAAAGAACTGCTATAAAACTTCATTTTATGCATTGTAAGCTTATAATTATTGCTCTAGGTAGTCACCTCTTAAGACAGAGAGGAAAAGAAACAGGTTATAAAGAAAATGCATTTATATTATCTTTTACATTTCCTTATACCATTAGCCTTTTCTGGTGCCCCTCATGTCTCTGGGTAGATTTAAATTAGCCTGGTATTTCTTTATTCCAACTTGAAAAACTCTGAATTTTTTTTTTAACAGGGAAGGTTTTCTTATAACCCTTCTCTCCATTTTGTCAACTTGAGCATATTTCAATTTCTCCTTCATTTTTGAAGGGCAGTTTTTAGTAAATATAAAATCTTCCGTTGACAGCCTCTTTCTTTCAGTATTTTGAATATGTCATATGCTGTTTTCTGGCTTCCAAGGTTACTGATGGGAAACCAGCTGCTGGTCTAATGGAAAAATCCCTGGATATGTCAAGTTGCTTCTCTGCTGCTGTTTTCAAAATTATCTCTTTGTCTTTGACAGTTTGATTCTGATGTGTTGGGGTCGCCATTTCTGAATTTATCCTGTTTGGAATCTGGATGTATAGATCATTTTCATAAATGGAGTGATTGTCAGTGTATTATTTCCTCTTTATTTTTTTTCTGGCTCTCTCTACCTGCCCCTTCTGCCTGGTTCTCTCATTATGTCAGTCTGCTTTACTGTGTTGGTTGTTGTTGTTGTTATTTTTTTTTTAAGTTTTAGCTATATTAGATTCTATTCTCAGAAGCCACAATTTCAATTGAACTACATTCAAAAACATTGCTTCTCCCTTCTGCTCCCCAGCCCCTCGAGTGAAGTCTTTGCCAGCTGTCGGCCTTTTCAGCACCTTTGTGATTCTGTAGCTTCTAAAAACAACTTCTAACCATTTATTGGCACTTTCTAATGAATAAAATGTTCTCACAGGCTTTAAGTTTTTAGATGTATTTCATTTGGTTCTTTGAACATATTCTTTTAGCAGCTTATTTAAGGGCTACCTACTAAGGCCAAAGCTTGGGCTTCCTCAGAGAGCTACAAGCTCCACTTCCTTTCTGCCATGTGCAGGTCATATTTTCTTATGTTTCTGAATTCTTACGTTTAGTCAGAATTAGCTATTGAGTATCTTAACTATTTTATTACATTTTATTAATTTTGTGTATGCATGTGGGCATGTGTGTCATGGCATTTGTAGGAGGTCAAAAGACAATGTGGAGTAAGTTGTCTTTTTCTACACCACACTTGACAGTGTGATAGTTGGTGTGATAGTTAAGCTATCTCCAATCCTGAATATTTTAAATAATATTGTGTGCCAACTTGGAAAACTTCCCCCAAGCATTTGTGATTGTTCTCTCTCTCCCTCCCTAAGCCACCCCCTTCTCTGTATGTGTGTGTGTTTATGTATGTGTGTGTATGTATGTATGTGTGTGCATGTGTACATGTATGAATGTTTACCTATTGTCCAAGACCAATTGTGTACAGCTGGTATTTGCCAATGTCACAGAAATATTGGTTAAGCAGGTATTTTCTTGGATGCCCAAAACCACTAAGTTTCTCACCTTTGCGGAGAGGGTTTGTGTGGGTGAATGGGGTTGCAATTATGTCCTCACTGCCCCTCCTCATTCTCCTTCTATTATTTTTTTTGAGACAGAGCTTTACCCACATGCTCTGGCTGGCCCAGAAGTATGTGTATAGATCAGCCTGGCCTTGAACTCACAGAGATCAGCCTTCCTCTGTTTCCAGAGTGCTGGGGTTAAAGGCATGCACCACCATGCCCTACTCTGCCTTATTCTCTCTGTGTTAGAAATGAGCAATAGTGGTTGGGACCTTCTCAAATGTCCTGGGTATATACACAGTCCTGAATGCATGTGTGGCTTTCTCGAGTCTCAAAAATATGCTGGAGTTCAAAGGCTCCCATCCTTCCAGGTTTCTTTTAGCATACCTTGGTTCCCATCCTTCCAGGTTTCTTTTAGCATACCT
>NW_022196912.1:20920206-20936639 GCF_008632895.1 Mastomys coucha | reverse complement strand
ATACCTTGGTTCCCATCCTTCCAGGTTCCTTTCAGCATACCTTGGTTCCCATCCTTCCAGGTTTCTTTTAGCATACCTTGGTTGGTTTCCCATCCACCCCAGTCAACACCATCCCTAGCCCTTACAACAGATATCCTAAACACTTGTCACTGATTGGTTTTGACAAATGTCACAGTGACAGGGTAGTCTGCATGCCATGAGCCCCAAATCTGGCCAAATGCAGGTAAATCTTTTTTTTTTTAAATTGTTATTATATGTATATACAGAAAACTTAGCAGTATGCATTTAACCCAATTTATTGACAAACTCTTTAGCTTTTGCCTTTTTCTAGTTTGGCAAAGCGAACCACAGACTCAGGACCTAGGATGTGGCCTCTCCATTGGCTACAAATCTGATCCTATCTATCATTGTAATTGCTCCTAATAGCTTCCACCAGCTTAGACAGAGCACTCTTGTCTTTCAAGTTAACATGTGTGAAGGCAACAGTGGTGCACGTCTTCCTGTGGACTAGGTGCCCTAGACTGGTCTTTTCCTTGATGATACAGCAGGGGACTTCCATCTTTTGACACAGGGCATGTAGGAAAATCACAAGCACAATGGGATCTAAGTCATGGGCAATCACCACCAGATGAGCCCTCTTATTCTCCACCAAGGTGGTGACTGTATTGACCCCCACTTGAAGGACAGGTGGTCTCTATCTTAGTCAGGATTTCTATTCCTTGACAAAACATCATGACCAAGAAGCAAGTTAGGGAGGAAAGGGTTTATTCAGCTTACACTTGCACACTGTTGTTCATCACTAAAGGAAGTCAGGACTGGAGCTCAAGCAGGTCAGAAAGCAGGAGCTGATGCAGAGGCCATGGAGGGATGTTACTTACTGGCTTGCTTCCCCTGGCTTGCTCAGCTTGCTTTCTTCTAGAACCCAAGACTCCCATCGCAGGGATGGCACCATCCACAATAGGCCCTCCTCCCTTGATCACCAACTGAGAAAATGCCCCACATCTGGATCTCGTGGACACACTTTTCCAACTGAAGCTCTTTTCTCTGTGATAATTCCAGCCTCTGTGTCAAGTTGACACACAAAACCAACCAGCACAGTCTCTTAGTTGGGACGTCTCCTTTGCCGGCAGCTTTCTTCTCAGCATGGGCCAGTAGCCTTTGCTTCTTCTCCTGCTTCTGTTCCAGCCTGTACTTGAGGGCAAGCTTAAGCAGCTGTGTTATTGTTTGCCAGTCCATGGTCTGAGTGAACTGGTTAATTACTGGTGGTACGTTCAACCACTTATAGAAGATGGCCCTTAGCTGCTGCTGATGTAGTGGGGCTATTGGACAAAGCTTGTGAGATCTCTTTTGTGCTGGATCTCCTGCCCAAAAGTTCTTGGGCCTTTTCTCAAACAAAGGACTGACCACTTTTTTTTGGTAGTTAATTTCTTAAAGAGCAGAGCATTTCCAGGAAGTTGCCAAGCAAGTCCTACATCAGTGGCTCTGTGGAGAGGGAACTCAGCCCACTCTGTCTGTCTAGTCAGTGTTCCTGCTCATCTCCATAGCTATTGTGGTTGCAAGGATGGTGGATGGATCTTAAGACTACTTCCTGCCTATAATTTCAGGAGGATCTGGCATCCTTGGCCTCTGTGGGTACCTACAGTCACATTCCTGTGCCCTACACATATACATAATTTAGAAGATAAAGTAAGTCTTAAAAAGAGAAAAGAAAAATGAGTGGTGGGCAGGGGGTGGGAGTGGTATGTGTGTTTGGCAATGGGACAAGTTCAAAATCCCACAGTTTAGTGCCAATAATTTTTTCAAGACAAATTCCCCTATTTCTCTCTCTCTCTCTCTTTTTGGGAGGAGGGCAGGGTTCAAGACAGGGTTTCTCTGTGTAGCTCTGGCTGTCCTGAAACTCACTCTGTAGACTCTGGCTGGCCTCAAACTCAGAAATCTGCCTGCCTCTGCCTCCCAAGTGCTGGGATTAAAGGAGTGTGCCATCACTGTCCAGCCATTTATTTCTCTTGACCAAATATTCAATGGATTGATTAAAAATCTTTGGCTATTTTAGAGCATTCTAGAAAGGTTTATTTTGACAGTTCATGCCAGTGTTCTTACTCCTCTCACAGAGGAGTGGGTTGGTTGGTTGGTTGGTTGGTTTTGTTTTTCTTTTGTTTGTCTTTGAAGGTCTTTCCTCTGCTGTTTTCAGACCATCAGGGCCAATGGCTTTTGTATACATTCCATTCTTTCTGATCACCATTCTTTTTGATGCAGTTACCTTGCACAGAATGCTGACCCCTCCCTACTGTGATTGGTAACAACGATGATGCTCACAAGGCACGATTCCTTTAGCAATGCTCATTTGACAGAAGGCCTTTTTATTTCAGGTAAGAACCACTATGATAGATGATTCTCTCTCCATTTTAATGATGGGGCAACAAAGTGACTTGTTCAAGTTTTCCAAGTGAATAAAGAGTCCCTGTGAGATATAAATCGGGTCTCCCACTTATCTGTCTCCCACTTACTCCTACAAATAAAACATAGCCTCATGCTTCCCTGCCCACGTCCTCCCCCCAAGCCAATCTCTACCTCCCATACTTCCCCCCATGATCATTGAGCCTTCAACCCTTCATGCTTCCCCTTAATCACTGATGGAAACTCAGGCCCATATGCTTAGTCCTACCATCTATGAAAGAAGAGTGCACCTTAAAATAACTTTGTTCTCAGCTCTATATTATTCCTGAGCCACAGAAGAGTAACTGAAAAGATCATGCTACTGATAAGAAATAAGTGGGAAAAAACCAAGCGTGCTAATCCAACAGTAATTAATTTACCATCTGGTAAACACCAGACTCTGTACTTGGCACCAGTGAGTCAGAGGCTAAATAAGAGGTCCAGGGTTGAATGAGATTTCAGCAGTGAAAGGAAAGAATGGCTGAGGCCATTCAAAGGCTAAAAGTCCCCTGAGGATCTGAACCCACCAGGTCGTGCATGTCTGGTACCCAGACTATAATTGTAAGCAGAAGTATGTCTCACTCTTTATTCTGCTTAGGAGTGAGATCAGGTGTTTGAACCAAGGAATAAGGGTCTGTCACCAGGAGATTATCAATAGGGGAAAGCTACAAGAGGCAGAGATCTAAATTCAATTCTCTATTGTGAGGAAGACCTTACGTGAGATATTTACTCTATGAATAAAAAAAAAAGTTGCTTCCATTGAGAAATGAAATCATTTCTTTCCCTTTTTAGAGTTATTAAGAATCTTGAACAAACACATTTTGCTTTTCCTTTGGCTACCAGGAGGCTTGTGTCCACGTGAGAATCCTAACGAGAGCAATTATATTAGTAGTATTTGAGTTCTCTCTAGATCGCGACTATTGACATTTGTATTTTTACTGTTCAAATTTCTTATTTCTATTACTGCCTTGTCATCAATTCATGACGATTGCACTCAGGAAAAGCTACTCTCTTGAGATGCATAACAGAACAACCAGAGAGACATGTTTTAGGTGCCCTGGACCTGATGTGAGTCTGGAGGGCTTTGTATAGTCCTCAGGGTGGGGCGCAGGAAGGACTCTCCAAACAAGACCTGAATTTTCAGCCAACTCAGCAGGTGCGAGCAAGGCATCCTTCAAATTAGATTTGGAGAAATAAAGAAATGTGACAGTTTTGTACCCTACTCTTATGCCCTGAAATTCATATCCACCACATGGGATGTAAATAAATGCATAAATAAGCAGACCTGAGGCCAGAGTGCTTGGGATGCATTCCCAATTTGCTGTGTGCATCCACCATCAGGGTCCTGCAACCTTGACATGCAAGGGTTGACAGAAAGTAGCTTAATACACACCATCTGTGAGCACACATGCATGTGTGTGTGTGCATGTGTGTGTGTGTGTGTGCATGTGTGTGTGTATGTGTGCATGTGTGTGTGTGTGTGCATGTGTGTGTGTATGTGTGCATGTGTGTGTGTATGTGTGCATGTGTGTGTTGTGGGAGGTAATGTAGGGAAGGATGGAGAGGTAAAAGGGCTAGCATTTCTAACTTTACAAAGCTTCCAATTAAATATAGCATAGGGCAGCAATAAAACACACACACACACACACGCACACACGCATGCACACACACACACACACACGCATGCACACACACACACATGCACGCAACGCACGCACACACACACACACACACACGCATGCACACACACACATACACACACACACACACGCAAGCAGCCATACAGACATCAGTTTATTTTTATTAACACTTCAGGCACACTCTACATGGCCCAAGAAGGAGAAAGGTGGAAAGTGAGCCAGCACTCAGTTGAAAGGAAGCACACAGGTTAGTGAGAAGATGACAGACATGGTAATAATATGCCAAGGGAAGGACATGTGCTACAAAAACGATTTGCATCAAGTGCTAGAGCAGGAGAGGTCATTTCTGCACAAATCAAAATAAGGATTTTAAAAAAGATGAGGTTGTTGGGCTGGCTTTCAAAGACAGAAAGGATTTCAACAGAATGAGGTGCTCTGAGGGGTTCAGCATGCCAGAGCAGGTGAGGGTGTGGGCTCCCATCTGCTTGTGCTCAGGACTGCAAGTGTAAATGTTTTATTTTGGATGGCTCCCATATGCATTGTGATAGAGTAATAAAGGGGAGCCTTGGTCATAGACAAGGTGCCCCCCCCCGCTCAGGTGTTCAGATTGTGAGTTCTATGCAAGGAGGTAGAAGAGATTATACACCTTCAGGAAGTGAGGGATGGATCCTAGTGAAAGGATGCTCTTGGGCATAGATTTCAATCCCTGAATGAGGAATGATCCATTAGAGATGGATGGATGGAGTAGATAGATACAGAAAGAAGAACTAGGAATATACTGCTATGTCTGGGCCTGGGAACTGCTCACAGAGAGCATGAGACACATAGAAGAGACTTCATCATTGTGAGAAAAAATAAGTAGACCTGGGGAAACATGAGGAAGATGGGCCCCTGAGTCAGAGGATTCAGGTGGGTGGGGCACACAGAAGATAGAGAGGACAGAAGGAAAATGGCTAGGTCAGGTGCCAGCATGCTGAGCCTGTGGTCCCAGGGGACCACGCTGATGAATGTGGAGCAGGTGCTTCAAGAGCAGACATGTATTATTCAGGCTTGCGCTCACTTTTACACATTATAACTCAACATTTCAAAACTGCAAAATTAGTGCAACCCACAGTCATGTAGCCAAGAGGATTTTTCACCTCACACAAGCATTAATAATAGGGCACTTGAAGCAGTTAGCTCTCTCTGTGAATATAAAATAGTCTTTAATATTTTTTTTTAAAAAGGTGACTTACACCTCTCTTTTCAAAAACTCATCTCTTGTGTTAAGTAAAGCATATCTCCACATGAATATGGAATGAACTGAGAGACTTGGGCCAGGTGAAATCCATCAAGGGAGATAGCAGGAAGAAAGTGAAGACTCTCCACGGCTATATGGAAAGAGGGCTGCTACTGAAGAAAATGATGGGGCTGGACAGCATAGGTGTCTGTGGCCTCACTGAGATGCGTAGACTCCCATAGTCTCCATTCCTCTACTATCCAAAGGACGGAATCAAGGGAGCTGTGTTACAGCATGTTCCACTACACCGATACTGCCACCTACCTCTGTCGGTTGAGATGGAAGACCTTTGGTCATTCACCTTTCTTTGCTCTGCCTTACATGATGTGACCAATCCCTCAGACCTCTCACGGCTTTCCTTTCCAAACAGATCAACAGTCATCCAGCCAAAAGATATTTTGCCTCTTCCAACTGCTACCACCTTATGCTGATCACCTTCATCCTGGATTATCTGAGTATGAATACTGTCCTAATGGATCTCCCAGTCTTTACCATTGCCTTCATAAAGACTGTATTTAATTGTTAGCATGGCCCTTTAAAAGAGGTGTGTGTGTGTATGTGTGTGTGTGTCTGTGTGTGGTGTATGAATGTGTATTTGTGTGCATGGGTTTGTATACATGTATATGAGGGTGTGGAGGCCAAAGGAGGATGTAGGGTGACTTCTATCACTCTCTGTCTTCTGCTGGCATAGATACCACAGACGTTTTCGGCTATGCTGGTGGTCAGTGAGCCTCAGTGATCCTTCTGCCTATGCCCTATCCTATTCCCCAAGCATGGAGTCACAGACACATACATGGCCATATCAAGGTTTTGTTGTTGTTGTTGTTTTATTATCATGTGGGTGCTGGAGATCTGAACTTGGATCTTCATGCCTGCACAGCAGATATTCTTACCCACTGAGGCATCTCCCCATCCAGGATGATCTTTGAAAAAAGTCAGACGATGGCAATGCTTTGCTCAAAACTCACTGGTGGCTCCTTGCTTCCCTCTGAGTTCAAGCTAAAGCCCTTTTCCTGTTTACAAGGTTTAGCATGGCCTCTACCACCTGACCCATCTCATACCTCTCTGTAGCCTCGCCCTGGCCCACTTCACCTTAGTTATACCATGCTGTCTCTTAGGTCTTCTAATACAATGCCTACCTTGGAGCCTTTACTTTAGCTCTTTTTTTTTTTTTTCTATTTAGAAACATTTCTCCAGCTTTGTGCAAGCCCGAGCTCCTCATCAACTTTAAGTCATTGCTCAAATCTCACTTTCTCTTGCTCTCATACAATGCACTGCTATAACCCACTCCATCTGCCCCCTCTAGTATTTCTACTCTCCCACCTAGCCCTCATTTTTCTTTCTCACATAGCATTTACTTCATTCTGACTTAGTTTATTGATTATGCTTATTATTTATTGGCTATTTCCAACCTGCTAAAATAAAAGCTAGTAAAGTTCATTGTTTTATTTTATACCAGGTCTATAATAACTGCTCAATAAATAATGTAGGAATTAGTGACTGAATGATAAAGTTTGTAGACCATCCCACAACTCAACAATTCTCATCAAAAACTATCATCTGGAGAGATGGCTTAGCAGTTAAGAGCACTGGCTGCTCTTCTAGAGGACCAAGGTTCAATTCCCAGCACTTGCATGGCCCACACAACTTGTGTGTAACTCTAGTCCCAGGGCATTCACTGTTCTCTGGCATCCACAAGCACCAGACACACATCACACACATGGCACACAGATATAGACAGACATACATGTGGACAAAATACTCATGTGCATAAAATTAAAAATAAAGATGGCAGCTGGAGATGGAAACCAGGGATCTAGTGCTGTGAAGTCACAATCTAGCTGTGAGATTCAGATAACTCTTTGGAAACTTCCATAATATCAGGAAGAAATATGTTAATTAATTTTTGTGCTTTCGCATCAATTATTTTTCATCCAACTAATGTGTATTAAGGGCAGACTACCTCCTAGGCCCTGTGAATATAAAGATGCATGAGATACCATGACATAATTCTTAGAGATTAACCAGTAAACAAACACTAACATAGTATGACAACAGAAGACACCATTAGTCTGTTGATGGCACTCTGAAGTCACAGAGTGATGTTATTGGTGGTGGGCTAGTGGTGAAAGTGCCTCTGAGCTCTCCATAGGACCTCCCAGTGCCGTGGAAGGCTGCCTCCAGAAAGACCTACCCACCATGCTACTGTTAAGTTTATTTACTGTCATGTTCACATGCTGTGCTCTACAACATGCTGAAACACAAGTAACTTTATTTTATTGTTCGACCCTCTTGATCACACAAAGATCAACTTTTCCCCCATATGATTGTTTCTTCACACTCCCATTAGTAAGCCTTTTAGTGCCACGAGTCACTGTGACAAGACAGGCTTTTTGTCCTGACCCATCAGAATTCCAAGAGAAACTTGGAAGAATTCAACAGTAAAACCATACCACACTCATTCTATCCAGCCATTGCATTGTGCTTGCAAACTGAACACACTGCCCTTTTAAAATAAACACACTGAATAGTCCTTTCTTTTCTGGGAGCACATGGTTCACATTCAAAGCAAACAATGTTTTTTTTTTTCTCCTTGCTTTCTCGATTATTATCATCCAGTGACAACACTACCCTCTTCATTGGGACATTGATTTATTAAGTGTCCTTTTGTGCTTAGGATGTAATTCAGAGCAAGATAAACAGACGTGCAGTCTCTTCACTCCAGCAACTTGTGCTTCAATACTTCATATTAACAAGGCACCAACCAGAGATGATTTTTCTAGAAATTGCAGGCTGGCTTCACTCCATCCTGAGCACCTTTGAGAGGTCAGAAATGTGTGGCATGAGACATGGCAGGGCACTAGAAATCAAACAAGACTGGTGTGCATGGTGATAAGAGGACCATGATAAGGCTATCCAAGAAGAAGGAGGTCTGGGTGGGACTAAAGAAGCATCTGAGCAGTATGTACAATATGAAGCACTCACGAAGATGGGGAAATTGGACCAGATACCTAACATCAGAACCTCAAGCCTGGGGAGCCATTTCAACACCCTAGCATTGAGGGAATGGCAGAGGTTAAACAACATCCAAGGTGTCAGGCTGAAGTCAAACGTATCCAGTGAGGAAGTGCTGGCCCTACATACTCTGAGCTGTCCAAGGACAGTCACAGCCCATAACCAAGGAAGATGATCTTTTTTCTTCTTAGGCTTCTTGGATAAAAGATAAAAGATTGATGGGCAGAATTTCCATAATCCCTGCCCCATTTTGATAAGAGGCTTATAGGGAGCCCCTTCTCTAGGTTCCCTGTAGTGATCATTTATTTCCAAGAAAAATGTCACATTTTACAAAAGGAACTATGTGAGACCATCTTGGCCTGGTCTGAGATTCCCTTCCTTCACCTGTATCTCTTACTCTGTACTTGCTGTCTTCCGTGGAATGTTAACCTCTGAGAAACAAAGTAGAGAATAACCATATCAATAATAAAAGCATTAACTTCTGTTTGGGCAGGTTAGAGTGGGAGCAATCACTGGTGCTAATTGGTTCTAATGGATTATCTCACCCAATTCTCTCAGGATTCCAATGAGGTATGTGCTGTTACTGTCCTCATATAACACACAGAAAAAAAAGACTAGAATTTTCAAATGTGTCCGGATAGCAGAGATGGTGAACAAATTCAGGCAGGCTGACATAGCACTACACATACATGTAAAGGATAAAATGATGCATAAGAGCTTTATTTGGGTCTTTGCTCTTTTATAGTTAATGAATGGGATATAGAAAATTATAACAAGTATGTGGCTTTTGAACAACATTTTTAAACTTTTTTCCATTGTTTGATAGTTTCACACATTTATATATTAAAGCCTAGTCATATACATGCACACACACACACACACACACACACACACACACACACACACACTTTTCCCCTTCCTCTCTCCACCTCACCCTTTGCTACTCTTTTTCCTCAATGAATCCCCTTCTAACTTTCATGTTTCTTTCTCTGTGTAGCCCATTGAATTTATTTAATTACTTGCCTAACCATGGGTAGGAATGTATTCAGTGAATCGAGGGCCACTTATCTGTGGCTACACAACTGCAGAAAGCAGTATGTCTTGGCCAACAAGTGCCAATGATCAATAGTTCCTCGCAAATGTAGGTGGCTCCAATCTTGTTGCAGATAACCCCAGCTGCAGTGGGTTATGACCACAACAAGTAGGTCATGCCCAGAAAATATCTTGCATTGTACATCTTCTGCTCTTGGCCCTTACATTCTTTCTGGCCACTCATTTTCAATATTCCTTGAGCTTTAAATAGAGTCAAACAAAACTTTTAACCACTAGCCTACAGGCCAAATTTCACCCCTCATGAGTCATTTGAATACCCAGTCATTTCTCTAATAGAATCAGGCCTCCATCCCCCATAGAGTCAAACCCTGTTCTCCAGTGCCTCTATAACTAATAGAATCAGATATTGTTCTCATTCCCCCTACAACTAATAGAATCAGATCTTTCTACCATTCCTCCTGCGACATCCTCTGATCTTGCTTTTCAACTCTCTCATCATTGTCACACAGTTCAAGTTCATGAGGCAGAGTTTTAGAATTTTCAAGATGTTCTCCTTTCTGGTGGTTGGTTTGTTTCAAATGTTTCTACAAGGAAATAAAGGCACTGATTAAAAAAAAAAAACTCCTTTACAAATAGACAAGGCTCTGAGGAGTTGCACCTCTCACCTAGGTTCAAGTGCCATGAACCTGAACATGTTAACACACTTTATTTAGGCTCTCTACATCTTTGTGAGAACCCCCACAAAGCATCAACCCCGCAGCACTGATCACCTTTCCTGAACACCTTTCCGTAAGAACACAAGCTGCCTGGTGCCAGCTATTAGCTAGCAAGTGTGTACACCTCTTGGAGGGAAAATAGTAGGATATTGACTTATGAGAAGCTCAAAGAGGGAGGCAGAGGACCTCAATGTGTGGTCACCCATCCCACTCCGATACCAATAAACAAAGGCGTACAGAGTGATAAGTGCTACCATAAAATCAACCAATCTAGATTTCCTTGGAGAAACCAAGTTAAAATGCTGGGAAGTTGGAAAAGCTCTGATTAATTCCAGCATGAGATTGTCACCTTTCTCATGATGCTCTGCCTTCCTATTCCTAGAAAAATGGGAAAATCAGATCTCCTAGTGGCTAGGACTCCACTGTGAGGCCATTCACTGGGCCAATTACTCATCTTTAGAATCAGGTCTAACATATTCCCATATGTTCTCTGTCCTCTAAGTTCTAGAGTGTACTACAGGTAACATGTTTTCTCTTCTACTAGCAGACAGAGGGAGGCAAGGCCCCAAGGGATTGTCTAGTTTCCCCAGTATCTGAACTAGCCTGAGTTAGTGGCCTTGAAGGAACTGATTTTACAAGTGATAGACTAGTTTACCCAAGTCTGGCTGTACATCAGATAACTCAAGAGAGCTCTTTTCAAAGCTGCAGATTCCTGGGCTATACCCAAGACACACTGAGTCATATACTCTGTAAATGTGCCCTACACGCCACATGTTGCCTAACTGCAGATGAGCCTCATTCCCTAAGGGGGTTTAGATGTGATAGAGTTGTCTTTTCTCTTACAATCAGAAAGGGGATGATACATATAGACACAGTTGTGCTGTGGGCATCACAGTTTGCCTAGGCACCTCCATCTCTCTATTCTCTTTCTCTCTCTCTCTCTCTCTCTCTCTCTCTCTCTCTCTCTCTCTCTCTCTCTGTGTGTGTGTGTGTGTGTGTGTGCTTGTACCAAATCCGGTCTGGGCAGCATTGGCTCACAGCCAAGCACCAGCCTTTGGGCTTGAAGCTTAGGATCCATAATAGGTGAATTTCAAACATCTTAATCCAAAGCTGCTGAGCATGTGAGATGCCTACAAGTTCCCAAGAGCCATATCCCAGCTCTCTGGGAGAAATAGCCCATTCAAGAGCCATGAGATCATCTGCCCTCAGCCCAGAGCAGGAGGCAGGAAGTCAGGAATCACCTCAGCCTGCAAAGAGGACCCCTAGGGGGTTTCATGTTAGGAGAGGGAGTAGAAGGACTGACTTTCATTTTCATATATGTATATATGAAATGAACATGTGTGTGTGTGTGTGTGTGTGTGTGTGTGTGTGTGAATAGAAATCAAAGGTGTGGTATCTGCTGGCTCTATGGTTTATGGCTAGGAAATATAAAAATTGCAGATGATTATTTCTTCCTATGAAGGCACTGGTAAGAAAGATGGTAAAAAGAAAATGGGATTCTTCTTTGTTATTTGACAGCACTAACAGTAGTTAGATTTAAGACCTAGATTGGAGCTGGGGAGATAGCTCTGTGATTAAAGTGTTTGCTGTGCACGCATGGTGACTAGAGTCTAAAGATCCTGACCCCATGCAAATGGCAGGTGGGCAGCTGTAATGCCAGCCTCAGAAAGCAAAGACAGGATACCCCAGACAGGCTGGCTAGCAAGACTGCCCATATTGACAAGCTCTTGCTTTCACTGAGAAGTGCTGTCTCAGTGAAAAGTTAGGCGTGACACCAAACCCAGGCTTCCACATGAATCAGCATACATATACCTGCTAGCCTGGAGGCCAGAGGTTGGGAAGACCACTCTTTGGATGCTGAGTAAATGCTTCCACATGAACCAGCATGCATGTACCTGCTAGCCTGGAGGCCAAAGCTTGGAAAGCCCACTCTTTGGATGCTGAGTAAACGTGAAGACTATTAGGTGCTAAAACGAAGAATGCCAGAGATACCCAAGCCTCCCCACCTACCCTATGCCTGACTCATCTGTCTTCCCAATCTTTGGTGAGTTCTATCATTGTTCCTCCAGGTTACATTACCCAGACAACTGGGGCTCATCCTCTCTTGAGCCTACAAGGTCTGCTAAGAGTGCTACATGAACTCTGAGTTGCTGTCTCCTATCTCTTTGTGTTGGGCCAGGCCAGTTCTCTGCTACAAACCCTGAAGAAGCCCCTGTGTCCTGGAGGTACTTTGCCAGGATTCAGGGTTACACCGCTCCCTGCAGGTCCTTTCTCCAAGGACCCTGCACTGATCAGTGCACTCCCCACAAGTTCACTTTCCTTCCCTTTCTTCCCCATCCCCAAGCCGGCCAGCCTATAGACATGAAGGAAAAGGAAGAGAGTGACAAGCCACCACAAGAAATGTCTATGTCCTTACAAATCCCCTGTTTTTCCATGACTAGCCTTTTATCCAGCAGGTTCTCTTCACGGCTACACATTTGGGTATTTGCAAGCCCATTTTCAGCAGCCCTTTCCTGCTCTGCTCTGGGTGTAGTGCTCCATCTGTTTATAGCATTGTCATCTGTCTTGGGCACTCCTTAGTGACAGCATCTGTGCCTTTAGTTTATTCTGAAATATCAATGTGAGGGGCAATTACTGCTCAAGTGTACCCAGAAAGGTCCCCCCAAGACTCCTTAGCAACACCCAGTATCCAACCAAGGGCTCCTGAAGCAGTTCAAAGGTGATATTGGACCCAGCTCTTCAGCTGGGTTCCTAGACACCGGCCAGGTGCACGGTGGAATGACACTAGAAGCTTCTCTGGTCCTGTTTCATAGGAAAATCTCTGAATTAATGGAGAGGGGAAAGAGGCAAGGTCTCTGGGATGGATGACAGAAAGCCCGGGCAGGTCTGAAGCGACTAGAACAGTGGTCTCAACGTGGGGGTTGAACAACCACTTCACAGGGGTCACCCAAGACCATTAAAAAACACAGATATTTCCATTATGATTCATAACAGTATCAAGATTACAGTTATGAAGTAGCTATAAAATAATTTTATGTTGAGGACCACTGCAGCTTAAAAACTCTATTAAGAGGTTGCAGCATTAGGAAGGCTGGGAACCAGTGAACTAGAGTAAATACCATGATTCTAAGAGTGGCAGGAAAACATCCAGAGCTGAAAGAGAGACCCAAACTCCAAGTCTGCAGGTCCATAAACTCCATTTTCCCTCATTCAGGATTCTGTTCAGATCCTCCTGGATTCCCTTCTGGTTTCGCATTAAACTTTACTACCACACACAGCTTGTAAACGGCACCAAAACCATTTACAACAGCCTTTATATGCCTTGGTTTAAATAATAAACATTTTTATTTCACTCTTCTGCAAAATGAAACTCTGGGGGCAGGGGAAAGTTTAAGAGTGTAGGACCAAGTGTTTGGGGAGATAGGACAGAAGGAACAGAAAATAGGTACAGTAGACAGTGACGTGCACTACAACCACACCAGGAAGGCTTGTCTCACCATATCTGGGCCACAGGTTGACCATCCTTCCCTTTATGGACAAGAAAGCTATGGTTCTGGTGGCCAAGGGACTATGTTGATGGACACAGCTAGTGAGGCTCCCATAGGAAGCAGATTCAATGAGGTTCACAGTCCCACAGTGAATATGCCCAGAGAAATAAAAATGGCAAGTTATTCTAAAGAGGGATAGACCGATGGGTGAAATTTAGGGGTTGTAAGCCTCATTAAAGTAGCCATGGCCAATAAGTGGGAGAGGGTGGGGTGGCAGGCATGGGGAGTGGGGAGGCAACAGGGGTTTGTTTTTGTTGTTTTTGTTTGTTTCTTTGTTTTTTGGAGGGGAACTGGGAATGGAGAAATTTACATGTAAATAAAGAAAATATCTAATAATAATAATAATAATAATAATAATAATAATAATAATAATAATAATAATAATAGTAAAAAGTAGCACAAGCAAGCAGGAACCATCCAAGGTCCCAGTGGGCTGGAGATTGGCTCTGATGCCCTGGCCCTTGGAGGTTCAGGAGCCACCGCTCTCCCCAAATGAGGAATCTCCAGATGCAGGGCTGCTGCTTAGAAAATCATTCAAGCTCCCAGGCCTCTCACTAAACCTGACGTGTCAGCAACCAGCCAGCTTGTTACTTTCCTTAACTAATGCCTTTCTATTTCCTGCAGAGTAAACAACCTGATTCCATTAGATGTTGTAAAATATTTACCAAGCAGCCAAGGGGGCTGCCTCCTTCCCAGCATGCATGTGGGAAGAGAAACCAAGGTCGGGCCTCTGCCCTCACCCGAGGCTTCCAATCAGTGATTCTTCAACCAGAGACAGGCGGGCTGGGGAGAGGAGTGGGGAGAACTGAGAGAGATCGGAAACAAAGTGGTACTTCAACAAGACCTTCTTGAAAAGCTTGAGATCCAAACATACCGTGGGATCCTGTGAGGACTCCTGGAGCAATAAATGGAAGTTGGCAGAGAAACTAGTCAGATCCACATAATGTCTGCCCAAGATAGTGATCCACCTACAGTAGATTTTCCCTTAAGATAAATCTCTCACAAAGTATAAGACCTGGGGAAAACTGGATGAGGAGTATATGAGAGCCCTCTGCATGCTCTTAGCTTCCTTTCTGCAAATGCAAAACTATTATAACCAACCACATTTAAAACCATGGTTATACGGCCTCTTGGAGAGGAAGAATCCTCCATCATAGTTGGCAGGGTGTGGAGGAACCCACTATCTACAGCAGTGGATCTCGACCTTATTGCTGAGACCCTTTAATATTCCTCATGTGGTAGTGAGCCCTAACTAGAAAATTATTTTTGTTGCTACTCCATAACTGTAATTTTGCCACTACTATGAATCATAGTGTAAATGTGTGACATGCAGGATATCTGATATGTGGCCCCAGTGAAAGGGTTGAGAACTGCTGCCCTACAGGCTCCTTCTGTGCATCAATCCTGGAGAGACTCTGCAAGCCACAGGCAGAACACAACTAAGGAATAAATGAACAAAGGAGATAGAGTAGGAATGTCACTGCAGAAGAAATGTAGGGCAAGAGGTAGGGCAGGTAAACTCTCAGGGAAGCCACCCTGGTAAGAAGTTCTCTGGATGGAAGCAGTGGAATAAGCCCTTCAGTCCACTCAGCATCACATACTCACGTTTGAAAGCTCACTCCCTTCCCTGGTTCTCTTCTCATCCAAGGCAGCAGCATAGGACCACAGGAAGAAGCAGACATACCGAGTAGAGGCGGTGTCTCAGGAGGATGTGACACTAGGGCTTATGTGACAAACAGGCTGGGCTGTGTGTGGAGCCCGTGTATTTGACCCACCTGTCTGAAAGTTGCTGGGAAGATAGTTCTAGATGTTATTGACATTTGTCATCAGTAGATGTGCAGTCAAGAAGCTTACCCTCCATGAGGTAGTTGGCTTTATATGATCAGTTAAAGGCCTTAGAACAAAGAGGTTTCTCAGTGAAAGAAGACTGCCTTGTAAGAGCAACACAGAGAATCGAGCTTTGTGAGGGTTTCCAGCTTGGCTTCTAACCTGTGGGGTTCACACTCAAGACTACAGCATGCATCTTAACTGAACTACAAGGTTGCTCCATAAAATTCAGACTTCTCAGCTCCCACAACTGCATAAGCTCTTATAATACATTCATCTCCTCTCCTCTCGTCCCCTCTCCCTCTCCTCTTTTCTACTCTTTTCTCTTCTCTCCTCTCCCTCTCACTCCACTTAGCCTCTCCTTTCTCCCTATCTCTCTCCATCTCTTCCCTCTCATATCCTAGCCATGAGTCTCTGAAAAACCCTAACCAATTACATAAGATGTTGAAGTCCAAAAAGTCACAGGCAGAGGTCCAAAACCCCTTCTCCATTTACTGGTCTGTTGACATTGCCTCTGTGGGTTCAGAGACCGTGACATCTTCCACTGGTACAACACCTCTCTGTCACTCAGTCACTGAAATAAAGACTTCATATTGATTGTTTTAAGAGGATGTCTTTCCCTGTGCTCAAAAATGACAGTTACGTGACAAAGATTTCAGAAACAGCTTAGTGGACATTCCCTTCACTATCTCTCAGTTTCAACTCAAAAATAACAACACATCACTCAGCTCCCCACCTCTCGTCCTCAGACACACGTGTCCTGGGATGACAGGATATCCTTGCTGATGAGAATGAATGTGCCACCTGCCAAGGAGAGATGCTCGGTCTGTGTTGACGGATCTGGCTCCTCAGTAGAGCAGAGCAGTATTCTCTCTCTCTCTCTCTCTCTCTCTCTCTCTCTCTCTCTCTCTCTCTCTCT
>NW_022196912.1:20905138-20920068 GCF_008632895.1 Mastomys coucha | reverse complement strand
CCCCCCCCTCTCTCTCTCTCTCTCTCTTTCTCTCTCTTTCTCTCTCTCTCTCCTTGCTCACAGTGCCTCTGCAGTCAAAGAGAAGAGTGGCATCCAGGAGGCTGCTTTGGGCCCATGGACTTTATTGTGACCCAGGAAGCCAGGGACACTCCAGAAGTCACATCCTGGAAATCACCAGAGGATACTTTAGAGGTCAAACAGCAGGAACAAGGTGGGTACCACCCAGGGCCTGATGCCACCCACACTTTGGATGCCTTTTTAAGGAAGGTAAGCAGAGAGCAACAGCTTGCACTCTACAGAAGCCCTACCTGCTGGCAAATTCCACTCAGCCAAGACTCCTCAGCACACATCAGCTCTAGCACCCCAGCTCCTGCCTGCAGTCTACAACTGACCCAGAATGGATCTGCCCAGGCAGGTGAAAGAGAAATGCTAGGCTTGCACCAGTCTCAACTGCATTAGACAGGCAGGAAGCAGAATGCATTAGAAATCCAGAGCCTCTCTGGAAGCTTCTATCCTAATTTGCCTTCAAATTACAGTTGCCAGATTTAGCAAATAAAAATACAGGACACTCAATTAAATTTGAATTTCAGATCAACTACAAAACATTTTCTACAATATTTGGGACATGGAATTAAACAAAAATCATTCATGGTTTCTTCTGAAATTCAAATATACTGTGGTACTGTATCTTCTCTGGCATTCCTGCTACCTAGCAGGAAGGAAAAATTTAAAAGTAAGTGTATCAAGCCCCGCTACTTGTCAATCTCTGGGGATGTGGTTCCAATCCCTGCTCCACCCCAGCACCCAAGCTAGAGCTACTTATTCAGCCCAGGCCTAACCCCAAGCTGAGGCAAGACAGATTCACTAGTAACAGACTGTGCTGGTGTCTTAGCTAGGGTTTTACTGCTGTGAGCAGACACTATGACCAAGGCAACTCTTACAAGGACAACATTTAATTGGGGCTGGCCTATAGGTTCAGAGGTTTTGTCCATTATCATCAAGTCAGGAGCATGGCAATCAATGTCCAGGCAGACATGGTGCAGGAGGAGCTGAGAGTTTACATCTTCATCTGAAGTTCACTAGGAGAAGATTGGCTTCCAGGGAACTAAGATGAGGATCTTAAAGCCTACACCTATGATACACTTTCTCCAATAAGGCCACACCTACTCCAACAAGGCCACACCTCCTAATAGTGCCACTCCCTGGGCCAACCATATTTAAACCATCCAAGCTTGATTGTTTCTGTAAATCTGGTATAAGGTAGAGTCATTTGGGAAGAGGGAACTTCAACTAAGAAAAGTTTCCCACAAAAATGGCCTGTGAGGAAGCTTATGGTAGGTACATTCTTGTAATTAGTAGTTGATGTGGGAGAGTCCAGACCATTATGGGTGGTGCCACCAGTAGGTGGGTAGTCTCAGTGGGAGGGTCTAGACCATTATGGGTGGTGCCACCGGTGGGTGGGAAGTCCTGGAACGAGCAAGTCATGGGGAGCAAAGCAGTAAGCAGCATTCCTCCACGGCCTCTACTTCAATTCTTGCCTCCTGGTTCCTGATTCAGCTTTTCTTGGATGGTGGACTACAAACATAATCCTTTCCTATCCAAGTTTCTTTTGACAATGGTGTTTTACTACAGTGTTAGAAACTGTAAGACACAGACACATATTGTACTGGCTGGTTTTGTATGTCAACTTGACACAGGCTGGAGTTATCACAGAGAAGGGAGCTTCAGTTGGGGTAGTGCCTCCATGAGATCCAGCTGTGGGACATTTTCTCAATTAGTGATCAAGGGGGTAGGGCCCCTTGTGGGTGGTGCCATCCCTGGGCTGGAAGTCGTGGGTTCTATAAGAGAGCAGGCTGAGCAAGCCAGGAGAAGCAAGCCAGTAAGGAACATCCCTCCATGGCCCCTGCATCAGCTCCTGCTTCCTGACCTGCTTGAGTTCCAGTCCTGACTTCCTTTGTGATAAACAGTAATGTGGAAGTAAGCCAAATAAACCCTTTCCTCCTCAACTTGCTTCATGGTCATGATGTTCGTGCAGGAATCGAAACCCTGACTAAGACACATATCAACACACAGCTTGTATTCTCTACCAAGCCCCTTACATGGCCATTCAACCCATTCCATATATATCCATAGCTGGGCTTTGGCTCCACTGAGAATCTGTTTGAGGCCTGGGGACCTGCCCATTAATTTCAGACCTATGATAGTTAATGTTCATTGTCAATTGGACTGCATTATAGTGCTCTGGATGCATAGTTCTAAGCATCATCTATGAGGGTGTTTCCAGAGAGGCTTAACTGAGGAAGTAAGACACACCCTGATATGGGTAGCACCATCCATGGTCTACAGTCCCAGCCTGAATAGAAAGGAAAAAGAAAAAGTCAGCTAACCACCAGCATGCAGCTCTCTCAACTTCCAGTGGCTACAATGAGAGCAGCTGTCACCACATCTAGAGTTTGCTACCACACATACTAGCCTTCATGGACCACATCCATTCTTAAACTGTGAGCCAAAATACGGCTCTCCCTCTGTCTTTAAATCGGCATTGTCAAATATTCTGTCACAGCATGAGATGAGCAACTAATACAGGTTCTTCGTCTGTCCACAGGTCCACTCCTGAATCCCTCGTATAACTGGGAGGGACCATGACTCCCAAGAAATTCGGCCACTTCCTGCCAAGTAGCACCATCCTCTCTGGTGTGACTGACACTGAAGACAACCATTATGTCTGAACCCCATGCTTGTTGCAGATGTAAACTCACCCACTGCATCTGGAGGTTCTCTCATCTACCAGACTGGCAGGATCCTCCCTGAACCTGTGTTTTCCACATTCCCTGATCTGCTCTTGTAGCTTACCCATTGGAAAGTGATAGCTGTGGGTTGATGTTGGGCAAACCCTATTTCCCAAGCAAGGCTTACTCTTCAAACTAAAATTCACAGAATCATAATCAGAGACCAGGCTAGACCATGAGCCTACCATTCTCTTGATCTGTTCTATTTATGACCTAATTATGAATTTCATAATGGAAATGGTCTTCTTCCATTATCAATCTCCCCTAGAGCCATTGTTGCTTTCGAGTAGCACAAGTCCAAAAGTACTGATGCTTCAGATGGGACTGGCTTCCTCGCTCTCTCAGTTGGGGCCATGCTTGCTTGCTTGCAAGAGATAGTCCCTGGCATTAATTTTACTGGGGCTAAATCTTTGCTTCTTATGCCAGGTTTTAGGCCACAGCATTCAAGGGATGAACAAATCTTATCACCACTGCTAAGTCTGCCCTTGACTTAACTTATCAGATTTTCACCCACCTCTCAGCCTCTCCCATCACCAAGGAAGAACCTCACCACAGTGTAGTCACACAAAGAACAGGGAAAGTGAACATCTACCCAATTCATTCATTCATCTACCCACTGCACAGCCAGCCAGCTATGGCCCAGTTTTTATGATAGGTGCGGTATTCGGCTTTGTGGGTATGAAGAGAAGTCCAGGAACCCAACCTCAGGGAGGTCACTTGTTGAAAGGGAAAGAGAAAAAAACAAATGTCCACATCAAGAAAATGTGATGGGTCTTTTAACCACCCAAAATGAACTGTCTGCCTAAGAGCCATCCTGATTCTTTTTGATGGTAGCTTCATGTTGTGCTTGTTTTTCATTCTGACCATTATATGTGACCAAAAATAATCTTGGCATGGCTGGCCCCTTCCTGTCATTCTAATCTCATATTAAATGTCCCTTCCTCTGGGAGGCTTTCCTCAAATGCCTTGATCTAATGTGGCCCTGGTCACTCCCCATCCCATCATCCTGCCTCATTGTTCCTATGGCATTTAGCAGTGCCTGGCCTTTTCTTGCTTTGTTCATCTCTCCTCTGCTTGAGGATGATTGGCTGACTACTCCAGTGCTACACCCCCTGAGCATGGGCTAGTTCATCCAGGTCTGTTGCACAAATGAACAAACAGAAAGAATGCCAGGGCTGTGGTTCCCACCCTCCAGGGGGGCCTTTGAATGTCACATCAGGGCACTGGGAGTGATGTTTAATACATTCCCCAGCCTAACTGACATCATTTGTTTGCTGACCCTTGATAAAGCCCCATAGGAGAAATGAAATGTCACACAACTGTGTCTTGGCCCAGAATGATATCAACTCAGTATTAATTGTTCCCTTGCTAATCAGAACATCTAATTAGTAAATAGTCCTAAGTTACTATGAGTAGAAACATGACACAATTGTGACATCAGAACCGTTTACTTTTCGGGTAACGATGCAGAAGACCAGGGGCCACAGAGTCAAATGTAAACCATAGACTCAAAACATTTCCTGGTCTTCTGAATACCTGGCTGGAGTTCAAGCATTGCCCCCTCTCCAGACCACACCAAGAAACTCACACTGGATTTCAGTCCACTGGACTCTCTGAGCATTAGCTGAGGCAGCTCAGCCATGAAAATATTGCTTATAAAGGAAAGCATGCCCTGGGAAAGGAGACATTTCAACAAAAGCTGAAATTATTATTCGTGGCACAGATACGGTGTATCCTCAGGCTTGCTATTATCACATGGATCAGGCTTCTGACACTAGCAATCTTCAAAGGGGCTAATGAAAATGTGCAAAGTGTAAACTCATCAGTGAGGTACCAGTGTACTGCTTTTCATTTATTCTCAGACTCTGAAAGACGCAAGTGACATGAGCTCTTATCCCTTTGGAGACTCTGACCTTTGGACAGCCTGAATTAAAGGTGCCACATAAAACCCCAGTCCTGTCACTTCACTTGATCAAATGACTGGCCTTAGCAATGCAAAACCTCAGGGTCAAAACAGAACCATCCAGGCTAGCGGAGACAACAGCTGCCAAGGCCAAAGGTGCCATTATGCCATTATCTGATCTCTGAACCTTCGCATGTCCCTGAAATCAGATGTCCGAGCCTCTGATCCACACAGGGCACTGAGGCTATAATGACATGAATGTTCTGAGTAGGCTCAATGCAAAGGGAAAAGGCTTCCTGCCAGCCAGACAAGTGCATGGAACCCTGGAGTGTCTACCTGAAGGGGGTCCAGGAGAATGATAGATCCTTACTTTTTTCTGCATTCTAGGGAAGCAGTGAGGGTTCAGGGAAGCCTATCATTGGTTATTTTGTTTCTCTGACAGAAAGTGATTCGACAACAAAGAAGCAATCCCTGCTGCCCAGCCTGACATGATGACCTCTATTCCTGTTGGCCAAGTGTGAGAAGAGGCCTGGATGGTGCTGTGTGCAGTGGCTCTCTTTGCTTGTGTACTTTCAATCTAACCAGTGTGTGGCTTGGTTTAGATATTAGATGAGCTGTTGAAATTTTAATTAAAATGTTGAACATGGGGTCAAATTAAAAGCCATAAGGATGTAGACATTCTATAGCAGGATTCACTCTACCCCCAAATCACTCAAGGAGTTAGGAGCACATTCAGATCCCCAGGTGCACATACCAAAATTCTGATTCCACAGATATGAGAGTAGGGTGAGGGGGTCTGTGGTTCAGCAAACTTACAATAATTAGACTCTTCAAAATCTTTTCAAAACACACGGTAGTACAAACTGCCATCGAAATTCCTAATTTCATACCCAGAGATTAGTTCAGCTTTCACTTTCTTCATAGTTCTTGTCTCTGGGGATTCCTAGCTGCCCAAAGTACAGAAAATAAATGACTATGGAGTGCTCAGTCCTAAACAGAAGCCCCCCCCACACACACTTTTTTTGTTTTTGTTTTTTTGAAACAGGGTTTCTCTGTGTAGCCCTGGCTGTCCTGGAATTCACTCTGTAGACCAGACTGGCCTTGAACTCAGAAATCTACCTGCCTCTGCCTCCCAAGTGCTGGGATTAAAGGTGTGTGCCACCACTGCCTGGCTCACACACACACTTTTAGGGCTTAGAGAACATCCTGGATGAAGGTGATTGTGAAAGCTAGAGGTTGGGGACAACAGCTGTAAAATAAGATCTACTGAGAATGCCAGGGATGTTCTGACAAACTCACAACAGCTATGATTGCCTATACAATATCAAACCAGTCAACTCATGAGGTTCTAAACCTAGATAAAGAGCTTATTGTCAGACAAATTTTGGGAGAGAGGGAATGAATGCATTTTCTCCAGGGATGTTGTCCATGCTCTGTTGGATGGCCCTCCATTCATAGGCAGCAGTAATTGGACTCAATGGATTATGTAGTAGTGTTCCTGCTATTGTAATTAAACATCATGACCAAGAGAAACTTGATGAGGAAAGGGTTTATTACATCTTACAATTCTCATGTCACACTCCGCCACTTGGGGAAGTCATAGCAGGAACTCAAGGCAGGAACCTGGAGGCAGGAGCTTATGGAGAATACATGGAGGAGTGCTGCTTACTGGCTTGCTCCTCATGGCTTGCTTAGACTGCTTTCTTATAGCATCCAGGACCACTATCCCATGGTTGGCCACACACACTGTAAACTGGACCCTCCCACATCAGTCATCAATCAAGAAAATATACCTCAAGCCAATGTAGTGGGGCCATTTTCTCAATTGAAGTTATCTTCTCAAATGGCTCTACCAATGTCAAGTTGTCATGACAGTAGCTAGTGTGTGACATTTGAAGAGGTAAAAAATAAGACAAGAACATAAAATTGGGGGAATCTAAGGGAGAGGGTTCCAAGAGAAGTTAGAGAGGGATAATGAAGGGTGGATATGATCTAAATACAACTGTGTAAAATCACCAAAGAACTGGAGACAACATATAATAATAATAATTGGTAGTGTTTCCTCGTTAATGCAGTAAGCAACAGCTAATGGTGGGGTGAGTAATTGCTGAAATTTCAAGGTAGAACCTTTGAAAATATCTGAAATGGGCTGAGGGTGTGGCTCACAGGCAAGGAGCCTAACTAGGAAGGACCTGGGTTCCATGCCCAACACTGCAGATAAGATGAAGCTATATATGACTTCGATATGGCTAGTGAGGTCTCTGTTGACTCTCTGCTTGACTCTCATTAAAACAAACGAACAACCTGCAGCAGCAGTAGCAGCAGTGTGTCTGTAAGGGGACAGCCCAAGCCTCTCCTGCCGCAGCTTTGCTGTGGGCATCCTTGGTCTGGCTGCAGGAAAAGGAATGGCCATTTCCATAGTCTCTAGGGAAAGGGTCCCAAGGTGTTTCACTTTGTACCTTGTCTTCACATGGCAACTGCACTCCACTGGAGAGCATGCGGCATGGGGTCTGCTTGAGGAGACATACTGGGTCTCTTCTCTGATGCCTCTCACACTTGAAACCTAATTTGTACACTTGCTGGGTTCTGTTCACCCCTACTCCACCTTAGGGACATAGCTCTGTCTTCGTCCTCTGGGTGCTGACCCTTACAAACCCACCCCAGGGGCATCTGTCCTTTAGGTTACGATGAGGTTTAGTCAGCGGGAGGCACTGATGGGAGAAGTGAGCAACTGTGCAGAGAAACACTGGGGTTATCCAGTTCCTGATTCTTCCTGGCAGTTCTAGCTCCTGATACATTCTTGCTCTATACCACCGCTCCTTGCCCTGTCTACTAGCCCTCAGTGTTACCTGCTTCTGGCTATGGTCAGAATCCTGAAGGATTCTCTTTCCCTAAAGCTCCTTTGCTACCTCTCTTGTAGTCATACCTTCTCCTTCTGCAACACTTGCCAGGGCCCCCTCTGATATGACAGCTAGTCACTGTATGACTTTCAGCCAGCCACCTCAGGCTCCTCATCCATGGAAGAGACCCACCTGCAGGCGGTCATGAGCATTGGGTGTAGCAATAATTCAGGAAGGAGTTGAGCAGGTGCCTGGGCCAAGATGAGTTCTTAGTGAGTCTGCTGATATGACAGAGCATCACCTTGGCTCTGGGTATTGAAGACAGGTACTGTACCTTATTCTTGACCAGAATCAAGAGGTCCTCTGGTGTCACAGAGGACTCAGAGGTCTGTGGCCCTTAGGTATGTTTTCTAGGCAGCCAGCCATTCTTAACAAGAGAAAGGTGGTAGAGCTGACCCGGAGGAAGGAGTGAGGTTTGTGGGTTCCCTCTGCATCCACTTCCTTCCCCATCTTGGCAATAAATCTGACACGTGCCCAGTTTTTATATCCAATTTTGCATTTGTCCAGCACAGTGTTGTGAAGTAGGCCTTATTACACAGCTTAATTCTTTATAGAAAATGGTTTCTAGATATTAAGAGATTTATCCAAAGTCATACACTGCTGAGTGCCATAACTAGGCACCCTTCTCAAGTTCCCTACGCAGTGACTCGAATTATTCCCCAACAGAAGACCTGAGATGAAAGATGCAAATGATCTAACAAAGACCCCACATGTGGAAGCTAGAAAAATAAGTCTTGCCATGGAGAACTAGAAATGGCATTGAAAAGATACAGCCACATGTCTCCTGGTAACCAGGTATATGTGGATTTGTCACATGATTTAATGTTAAAGATTTCAATCTAAAATGCAGAGATAGTGGACTGAAGAGATGGCTGCCCCTGTGAGCAAAGTGTCTGCCAAGCAAGTATGAGGACCTGAGTTCAGGGTCTCCACACCCACACAGAAGCTGGGCTTGGAGCATGAGCCTGTGACCTCAGCAGGGGATGCAGACAAGGTGGGTCCTCGGGTCTGGCTGGTCAGCTACTCTAGCCAAATCAATGAACTCCAGGTTCACTGAGAGACTCTTTCTTTAAAAACAGGTGGAGATCAACTGTGAAAGACACCTGACACTGATTACTGGCCTCTAAACTCACATACATACACACACACACACACACACACACACACACACACACACACACACACACCTCCTATTGTGTGCCCTTAGAGAAACATATACACAAAAAGCAAACAGACAAAACCATCATTCAGTCAACACCATCATTCAGTCTCCATGGATTAAAAATAGAAAACACAGCATGTTCCTACTCTCAACAGAAAGTCTAGCATTTTATGCACCAAGCCTCAAATGCTAATTGCCCTAAATAAATGTTATCTGAAACTCAATTTAATATATCATCAATCAATAATACCTACTATAATCTACTATAATCTTAATCTTCAAAATTAATATATAGAAATCCTAACCCCCAAGGTGATATTGGAAGTGGGAGGCTATTGGAAGTCATTAGGCCACAGGGACAGAATCCTCGCGAATGAATTAGTACTCGTTTAATAGATGCCCTCTATTGGAGCCCTTGCCCTTTCTACTATGTGGAGACATAGCAAGAAGATGTAGTATATAATTCAAAAATAGTCTCTTTCTAGATACCAATGGCCTTGAACTTGGACTTCCCAGCCTTTAGAATTGTGATACATATCCCTGTTATTTATAAGCCACTGGGTTTATGATACTGTATTATAGCAACCCAAAGACTACCAAGGCAAGGCCATGTTTTATTCCCTTACCCTTGCAATAGGAATTCCTGGCTCAGTTTAAATGCTTAATATTGACACCCAAGCCCCTCCCTTCCCAGTCTTTTAAATGCTTCATGGTCATTAATTCCTACTCTGCTCCTGGAAGAAGACAGATGTTATTAGCTGTATTTCACAGGTGAGGAGACCAGCCAAAGAAAGGTTAAACAGTTTGTCAAAAGATAAAGAGGAAACCAGAGTTGTGACCAGGCCTGGCACCAAGGCCATCCTAGCCCAGGGTAGGAGGGGGTGGGGCTCTAATTTCCTGGATAGACTCTGAGTTCTCACCACCTTCCTAGAATTTTCTCTGCTAACAAAAAGCAACTCATCTCAGTGTTTGCTCTGCCAAATATCCACTTAGTCCCAGACATGCATATAGGCCTACCACCAATGATTAACTTAAAGAGGACCAGCATTAAAGAGGACCACCTTAAAGAGGGTGATAGGACCCACCCCTATCAGGGATAACATAGGCCCTGCTCCTATCAGAAATGACACAGGCCCCACTCCTATCAGAAAGAAGGCCCTTCTGTCAAGTAAAAGAAATGATATACACTGATGTGTGAGTAAGGGGAAGGCAAATCCATTCTGAAGAAATTGAATCAGGCTTCGCAGAGTACAGGGAACCTGTTCATAAAACATTTGCTAACCATTAACTACAGTCCTGCTATTAAATGCTCTTAATGGCAGCTCCTCAGAACTGTGCCTCACCAGCATAGCTGCACCTTTAATGGGCTGGCTGCTGTCAACATGACACCCGGGGCCCAGGCTCAGCACAGCTGGGGTGATGTGTTTAAGCTAAACAGCTCTCTGATTAGTTCCGGTGCTTGGGGCCCAGCAGGTCACCTCTCTCCAAGGGAAGCCTGTGCCAGCCCTGGAGACAGCCAATTTTGTCGAACCACCTGGCTCTGTATTGTGGCCCTGCGCCTTTCTATCCATCCACCCAATCCCTACATCTCTCGGCCTGGGTTGCGATCCATCTTGTGGCTGTAGGACTGAGGAGGCTGCTTGGAGAACAGCACTCTCTTCCAGGAGCCCTTTTCTTCTGCATCCCCTCTGAGCTTCCTAACCCTTTCCTTTTTTTTTTTTAATGACTTGTGAGTCCCACCCCATGTCCCAACAGTTAAGCCAGTCCTGATTGCTCATCCATAGTAGTCAATGTTCAACCTTAGCCAGGCCTTTATTGTGAGCTCAACTCACTGCCAGATGCTCAATCTGGGTGTCCCAGGTGACTTAAGCTCCATACACCTCTAACCTTAGAGTCTCATGCCAAAGTTGTCCTTTCTCACCTAATCCAATTTGAATAGCAAGTTTCTCATCTCAAACCAGAAATGCAGACACTTCCTGAAAGCTCTCAATCATTACATCCATTGATGAGTTGAATGATCCTACTTGCAAACACTTCTGGTCTCTCTCTCTCCCTTTCTCTCCCTCTCCCTTTCCCTCTCCTTCCTTCCCCCCTCTCTCTGATTAAATGAAATCCTTCCTCCAATTTGCATGGTCTAAAATGTCATTGTGGCGGTTTCCCTGAGACAATGACTTTCAATCTCCCCTCTGGAAGCAAACTCTTCCCTCCATACACTGGCTTTGTCACTTGGGCCTCAGACTCTCTGCCCATACTCAGCTCTAGCTACTTCACCCTAGAAACTCAGAACTCCAAGTTTCCACATCACTGGGCTGGTAAGAAAATAAGCAGGCATACCAGTGTTGACTCTGTAAGGTATTCATCCTGCCCAGAATATTCCTTCATCTATTCTTTACCTTTGAAATCCAGTTTTCTGCCCCATTAAGAATTCAGTTGCCCCCACCAGGTACCACATAGCCCTAGGGCTGGGAGCAAGTCTAAAATGAGATGACTTCTGCCTGGGGCCATGTAGCAAGAGTGAGGAGTGAGCCCAAGATAACCCCTAGTAGAGCACCATGGAGGCCCAGGTGGACAGACTACATCAGAGACGACCCTTGCACAGTGCCAGACAACACAGGTAGGGCGCAGCACTCCTGAGCATTCCTGAGATGACCCCAGACACCCAGAAACCCTAGAAACCACTAAGATGAGCAAGAAAGTGGTAGAGAAATGGAAGAGAAAGAGGGGCAGAAGGATGTGGGCACAGTGAAGAAAGGTAGATCTGGAGACTTGAAGGTAGTAAGGAACAACCTGGTGTGAGGATTCAGTGATGTGGCCAAGGTCTTGGTCCATGGAGGGCAATGTCTGGGTCTGTGGCCCTGCAGCTACAGGGGTCTGTTATCACCGAAGACCAGGTATACATCCTTGGTCTGGGTTACTACCTTTGACCATGTTGATGTCTGAGGGCTGTGCAAAAATGCCCCACTCCTTACCTGGGCACCATGGGTGTCTTGAGAGCAGGAGAGCTGCCCCTGCTCCTCACCAACTGCAGCACTCAGGAGAATGGGTCCTATGCCTCACTTGGGCAGCACAGTAAAGCTGACCCTGATGGCAGGGCACTGGCAAGCCAGCTAGGAGGGTGTGAGCATGAGACAACTGGCCCTGATGCTTGTCTGCCGTGTGCTGGTGAGGAAGAGGGAAAGATGCCATCCTCCCTCCTCATCCCTTACCACCTACTACAGGTAGAAGAGCTGGCCCTGTCCCTCACCAGCCGCAACACTCAGGAGAGCAGGCCTGCACCTAGTATGGGCAGCAAAGTGTAGCTGGCCCTGGATGTGGGAATGGTGGGTGAGCCAGTTCTAATGGCATAAGAGCAGGAGAGCTCTTCCAGCCCTTGCCTTGCACCTTATCTGGGCATGATAGTAGAGCTGGCCCTGATGGCTTAGGCATGGGCGAGCCAACCCTGAGGGCATGAGATTGGGAGAGCTGCCTCTGCCCTTTGCTGGCTGCCTGGGGAATTGGATGAGATAGCTGGGTAAATGCTGGAGAACCCCGGAATCTTCTGGGTACAGGAGAGATCTGACAGGCTGACTAGCTCAGATTTCCTTCCATGCCCAGATCTAAGGCTTTGAGTTGGCCCACACCAACATCCACCCCATCTATGAACTGCTGGAGTGTGTGAAGGGGCAGGCCCTACAGATCCAAAGCTGCAGGATCTTCATGACACAGGACCACAACAGGATATCCAAGAAGAGTCCCAGTGAGTATCCAATATTGATAATGTAATGGAAGCCAGAGGCCTTGAACCAGATGAATGACTCACTGCAATGAACATTTGTAATCAAAGAAGTATAGATGAAAAGGTACACTGTGGGACACACTGTGACACATTGTAGCTTCCACAATGAGATTTTTTTTCTTTTGGTGGGGGGATAGGTTGCAATGGTGGGGGGAGGCAGGGATAAGGGGATAGGGAGATGGGAGAGTTTTTGTTGTTTGTTTTTAAAAAGAATAAAGTCATTGTGACCCACTCTGTAGGATACTTGCCTCCTCTCTTCGAGTCATCCCTATACCTTATAAACTTGTCATCTGCTCCTACGGACCTACTGTCACTACCCACAGTACACAGTCCCCAAAGACACAAGGCTTTCATTTATTCACATGCCAGCATTTATTACAATCCCTAAAAGAAAGTAGTTTCAATAGGTTCTTGAAAATAATTTGAATTTTGTCTGATAGTCCTAAGAGATTATTTTGCTTGCATATAAAAAGCTAGCAGAAGACAATTCTGTAGGAAGCTACCACATCTAAAACAGGAATTTCATTCTTTTCTCCTCCCTGGTGGGCAAAGGGTCCCTTTGATGACGTTCAAGAGAAGAGAAATGGCATGAGTCAGCCCTGGTGAGTATGACACAAATCTAGATGTCTCATATGGACTGGTGGATGGCAGTCCCCCTCCCAGACTGACAGACGAAAATGCTGGTGGAGTGGCTATTGAAATCAACTGGGTATAAATCTGTCTTAGGTTCCTACTGTGTGAGAGGGAAAACATCAAGCAGAAAAGGATGCCTTTGCCCACACAGCTTTCACTGGCTCCCAGGGGAATCCAGTCACATGCACAAAAACAATGAAGGCAGGGAGATAAGACTATATATTTCTACAATATTAGCTCTAGAAGCAACTTTCAGGGTCAACTGTTCTGTTGTTTTCTAGAAGTCCTTCAGAGACTTTCCTATAGGACACAGAGTGAAACATAGTGCCTACCCAAACTCTGGTTCCCCCAAACCAGTGGTGCCCCACTCATTCAGACACATTCCTAGAAATGGAAATAAGCTTAAGGGATTCTACTGTGAGGGTCATGAGAAAACCACCATCTATTCTAACTCCTCCTGTTTTCCATCTGACTTACAGAAAAACCAAGAATGGATGTGAACATGTTAAAAAAAAAATAAAGCAAAACAAATCTATGCATGAAGGACCTAGATTTCTGTTGGTCTGGAACTGGATCTGGCTAGATGTGAGCACATTTGAAGATCTTCACCAGGAAGGCCAGCCAGGCAGAGCAAGCCGAGTTCTTTAACTCGGCACCACAGCTTACAATGCTTCCAAGAAACGGCTCTGCTTTAAATAAATGCAACAGAGGGATGCAAGGGGCCCCACGAAAGGAGGAATAAGTGTGTTTTTCAAAAGTGTGGAGCCAGGTCGTCTCCTGGGAATGACTTTTCCTTCATCTTTATTGATCTCCAGAATAAACAGGGTTGAGAAGTGAGAGAGCAGTAAGAGTGTGCCAGCATGCTCAAGGAAATTTGTCTTCTCCATTGCCAGCGGATTAAGCACTCACACTTTTCAGTCTGGCTGAGCCTCCCCTGAGAAGATGGGAGGTGGGTGAGGAAAGTCCAAAAGCAAGCTCCCACTGGACCATTCTTTCCAGATGAGCCTAGGGGCCCTCAGGCTCCAGCCATCACGTCTCTGTGGATCCTGCCCATTGTTATCCACTCATTTAGTATTCTAACCATGCCTAGGGGGTGATGACTTAGTAAGTAACTGCACTTGCTAAACAAGCATGAGGATTTAAGTTCAGATCCTCTGCATCCATGGCCTGCTTGCCTGTAACTCTAGCGCTATGGGGGTGGGGGAGGCATAGTCAGTAAGGAGGCTGTACAGTGACTAGAGGATCCTTGGGGCTTGCTGGACAGCTACCCTTGTCAAAAAAATAAAAGGTTACAAACACCAGCTTCATGTTCATCAAGAAATCCTGTGTCAAGGGGATATTGTGAAGATCAATAGAGGAAAATGTCCTCCCCTGGCCTCTGGGTGGCACACATACCCATATACAATGTGCATAGACAAAGAAATAGCATTCTAATGACATGCAATGCCTTAAGACCCCAGAGCCTTGAAAGCAGAGGTGCCTGGTCTTTTATGGGTTTTCCTAAGCTTCCTCTTCTCTCCTCTTTCCAGTGAATTAAGACGACAGTGAAATAAAATACTAATGTAGGCTGATCTAACCTTGTTTCCCCTGTATCACAACTATGGGAATTTATGAAAGTCACTGGGTTCCACTTTCTGCATCAAGAAAATGGGAAGAATGTTTTTCCGAAGAGCAGTTAAGAACCAGGGCAAGTTCAATACAAGAGGTAGACCACACTAGGTAGTTCCGCTGGTCAAGGTGGTACATGCCTTAAATCCCAGCACTTGGG
>NW_022196912.1:20899291-20905074 GCF_008632895.1 Mastomys coucha | reverse complement strand
AAAAAAAAAAAGAAAAGGAAAAAAAGAAAAAAAGAAAAGAAAAGGATGAAAGGAAAAGAAAAAAAATAGAGGAAGAAAGGAAAACGAAAGGAAGACCACACAGTTCCGTGGGTAAAGACCAGGAGGAAGCCAGGAGAGTTGGGGTGAGCGAAAAGCACTGCAGTGCATGCATGCCTGCCAGCCTGGCCGACTTAGTGACAGCCCCCTGGGACTCCAGATTTATGGGCCCCACTCACCATGACATGCTGCATTTTACACACACACACACACACACACACACACACGCACACACACACACACACACACACACACACATTGAAATGCAGTGGAAGGAATCACATTCCAATTGCTGTTCCAGGGAGCTTCATACCTTCCAGAGGACTTTGACAAATCACTCCACAGATTTCCCCTGGGCACCCAGCAAATCTTATGTGTGTAACAGCAGCCTCCTCGGGGGCCAAAGGAAAATGAAAAGCCAGACAGTAGGTAGAAAGCAGCCTTGAGTTTGAGCTTTAACACTTCTGAGCCTCGTAACAGACCCTCAAGCACTCGGCCTGAGAGAAGCCAGTCATGTAGGAGCAAGGATAGTGACCCTTGATTCAGGACCCAAATCTCTGCCATGGACCAAAGGACCAAGAGGTCCTTACTGAAGCCAGCTCACTTTATCCCATTCACAATGTTGATAAGTACAAAAGATAAGGTAGTAGTTGTGGATAACCAGCCAGAGCAAAATGCATACCCAGTGAGACCCCCTTCCTAGACTTTTCATGATATGAAGCTGCGGTCTGTACTACAGGTTGACTGCCCAGTGCTTCCTGTCAGCTCTTTAGCTGAGCTGGCTTGTGGACCCTTGGGAGACAGAATGCCACCGTGGAGAGAGATAGAGTAGGAAATCACATCACCTCCACAGCTATAAAGAGCCCAGGAGCCTGACAGGAGCCAGAGGCACCAGGCTGGGCTCTGACAGCAACCATTCCTCACCAGGCACTACCTGGGGAGCCCCTGTGGCTGAGCGGGGGTGCAGAGATAGCATCCAGGAACCTTTAAGGGTCTCAGATTGCTTGTGAAAGAGAAACCAGGGGCTTATTTATGTCACTCAGGCTGAGCAAGCAGAGAGGGAGCCAACAAGGGAAACCTTTAATGAGGGTTCTTCCTGTCAGAAATGCTGACAGGAATCGGACATGAAGTTGCCTCAGCTAAGACATCATCATCCCCAGGACCCCAGTAGAAACATAAAACCAGCTGCAAATATTATCTTCTGTGAAGGGCCAGGTGCAGGGCAGCTGCAAAGCCGGACTGCCGAAGTAGGTGCAGGCTTCATAGCTGGGACCAAGCAGGGCCCTCCAGGGTCTAGTTGCTCACTCAGAGTCTAGTGGCCATATAGTTCCAGCCTCCAGGAACACAGGGGAAAAAAATTCTCATCAGAATGAAAAGCTACCCTGCCTGTGAAAACTGTTTTCCTACCTTGGGTGAGGCAGACTCACCACAATGCTGCCCCTGAGTACGGACCCCAGCACTAGCCACTCTGTCTTCTAAGCAAACTTGGGAAAAGAGACTAGCATCAATCCCTGTCCCCACACTCACCCACAAGCTCTCTGCCAGATACTACTAGTCTTGTCCCCCCTTTCTGTGACTATGTCATCTCTTCTCTGTTCAGCCCTCTTACCAGGTCTCTATGGCCAAGGTGCCTTTGTATGTCACATGGGAGAGAAGGGAGTAGCAGGTCATATGGAGGAACACCTTTTGGATTTATTATTCTACCTCAAGGAAAGGGAGGAAGGGGAGGACCTCCCGTCTTCCCACCACATGGCGGATCAGTGTGTGGGTCATGTGCTCTGGGGTCAAGGAAGTAGTGAGGGGCCCCTGATACTCTGGAAGGACCCTGAAAGGCCAGAGATGTCAAGTATAAGGCCACAGAGAGAGGCTTGTGGTACGGTGCTGGGCTTTATACAGACATTAATACGTCTGTAAGTTTCTCCCTTGGACATTTTTGGGACATAAAGATTCCACACCAAGGAAAGTAGGCCATGCTCAAGCAATTGTGTTGAGAACCTGACAGGATCCCTGGCTCTGTCCCTGCTGTCTCTGTCACCAAGAATGCTTTCTGGAACTCAGTTTACCCTGCTTCATAGACAGGGGAGTCTAAGGCTCATGTAGGTGCCTGAGCCTACTCATTTAATAACTTGGGCCCTTTTGTGTAGACATGGTTCCGTCTTCCCAAGCATTCACTCACTCAATACTCGATGATGTTCCAGGAGGTAGAATCACCCCACTCAGTGTTTCAGACAAGGCCTAAGGTTCAGCAGTCCTTACTCAATGTCAACTCAGACAGCCTGGGAATGCACGGGGTCAATGCCCCTGTAATCTAAGACCAAAGAAGCAGACAGAAAGAGCTTGAACATCACCCCACTGCTCTGGAATCTGGTCCTTCCCACAGGTCTATTCCCACAGTCTATTCATCCTTTCTTATCACAAAATAAAGCTTAGGAGTCAGACCCACTACTCCCAGACAGATCTGCATCTTACCTCCAAAGTTATTTGGAGCTAAAAGTGCATCCCCGAAACGGAAGTGCTGGTCAGGACTCTGGTAGCCATTCCAGCAAGTGCCATACTCAGAATTCTTCTGAGAGAAGACAAAGATGGCGTGGCAAGGGAGGTCTGTACCTAATGGGCAACTCATTCTGGACAGTAACCAAAGGTACATGGCAGTGTCATGCCACCTACTCAGCCTTAGCCCTCAATGTAAACAAAGATCCAGAGAAACACAGCAACAGAGCGCAGTAACAAGGCTCATGAGCATCTCAAAGGATGCTTGATTATTCAGAAAAAAAGCAGAAATGGTCCAAAGAAATGCCCGTCACCTCATCAAGTGATAATGTAAAAGGGGATACTCACAAAATGGAATATTATTTGCTGGAGAAAATGGATGAAGTGCCAATACATAGGTGAGCCAGAAATTAATATGCCCAATGAAAGAAGCCCATGGAAAGGTCACATTAAGAGAGTATCCTACTTAGGAGAAAAATCCAAAAGGGGCAAATTTATGGGAACAGAAGGAGATTGGCGGCTGGCTGGATCTAGCTGAGGACCTGAGAAAGGGGTGTTAATGGAAATAGTCCTCTTTTATTTCTGAAAGGATCATGACGGCCTATAATATTGTGATGGTGGTATAACCCTGTGAATATATGACATTGACTTTAACATTTTGTAAAGATGGATAGTAGGTGGGTATTTCAATAAAGCCATTTAGTAAAAACAAAGACAATGCAATAATTATTTTCCTTGTTTTCCTTCCAGACTAGTGACAGGAGAAGGTCAATATCTCAGAAATAACATTAAACCCTCTGTTGCTCTTTACAAGGCTACATGCAGAAGGTGACAGGAGCTGTGTTTATTAGAGTGTATCTGTCCTCAGCCACATTAGACAACCCAAATCTACCCTCTAATCTTCATATTTGTCATTTATAGCATTCTGCTTATGGGCCAAGCAATCTGCTTGTATTTCCTCATTTATTCTTCATAACAATCCTTTGAAGCAAATGCTTTTATAGTGCCCCTCGTACAAAGGAGAAAATATAGGTACTCAGTGTGCATGGCCAGGGGACAGGCAGGTGATGAGCACTGCGTTGGGGTCTGGATGCACAGAGTCTTCTTTTAATCCCCAACTCTGGGAGAACTCATCTGGGGCCATCTAGAGGCATGAGCCCCCAGCAAATCAGGAGCCCAGCTCCCCCACAGCCTGACACCCGGCTGGAAATGTTAACCTGAAGCTGGAAGATGTCCTTCTCTTCTGAGGAGATCCTGGCCAGCGATGAGATGGATTTTCTTTTAAATGACTGTCCACTGCTGCGTGTGATCACTCTTTGGTTTTATCTAATCCCGCTCAGTCCGTGTTACTGCTGTCATTTGTCTCCCCCATCCCGATGGGGTGATAGACTCTCTGGCTCCGTAAGAAGCTGGCACAGTGACAGAGGAGGAGAGAGAGGCACCAGGCTGGCCCAAACCCAAGCACAGAGCACAGCTTAATCCACCTGCCGCAGTGGCAGTCCACCGCTCGGCACAGAGTCCTGTAATGCATGCCTCAGTACCTCTGTGACAGAAGAGATGAGCTAGAAGCCACCACCTGAGCAAAGTCCCAAGGAACTACAACATGCCATGGCAGGATATACACATGAACTTCATGGTCACGACCCTCATCCTAGCTTCACATTGGCTATTCTGCCATTGCTTGGTCTCCAGTACCTGCCACAAGGTCAGTGAGCACCCAAGACCTATTATTAGGTTTTCTGAAAATGGCTCCTTGGATTTTTTTGGATGTTACAGTTGGGGACACTTGGGGAAACTTAGGTTCTAGCTTTCCTCTGGGAGGAAATGCAGTATCTTCCAGGCCCTGCCCAGACTGGGTTCTCTTTAGACAGAGATGCTCATGACCCTGGGATAGCCCCTGTCAGAAAGATTATCTTCCTCTATGTGCCCATTTTACCTCAAACTCAAGCAAGCTTGCAGTTAGACTCCTCAAACCCTGTGACTCATTCATTTTGTACCAGCTTGAAAAATGTTCCGCAGCAATTTATCAGTGTGCTGGGGAAGAAGCAGCTGACAGCCACGAGCCAGTGCAGCCGAAACAAACAAGGGCAGAGCTGCGAGCCACACTTCCAATTTTAATTTGAAATCCTACATCTTGAGGTCTGAGGTTTTGTTGTTGTTGTTCTTTTTTTTTTTTTTTCCAGGTTCATAAAAATATTGGTGTGCAAGCAAATGCCCAAGTCACTGAGTCAGGGGATGATTCAAGGGCCTTGGCCTAATTGCAAAAATGCAAATTTAGAAGTTTGAGAAGTTGGATGTTGAAGTGATGCAGAGGCTGGCCCATTCAGGCAGGAGCACTGTGCTTGTAGGAACATTTGGGGCCATGCATCTTTATTAGCACAGCACTAGCACAGACACCTTGACCTTGGAAAAATTAAAATAGAAGCAGGGTCATCCAAGGATGTACCCACCATCAGTCTGTGTTCTCCCTGGACCTGGCCTTTTCCACCTAGTTCTTGAACAAAGCCCAGAGGACAGCAGAATATCCATAAGATAAAGGAGGAGTGTGGCTTTGGGAAGAGGAATTTGGATCTGAACTCCAGAGTGGTGGGCACAGAAGTTCCCATCAGAAACTGGTGTAAAGTAACATAAGCTGCCTCATCCTTTATAGAAGCCTGTCCTGGGGGAGAGGAACACACAGTCAGACCCTATGAGCTTTGTTGCCCTAGCCTGTGTCTGTCTCAACCAGTTATCTGACTCAACTGCTCTCATGAATCTGGCCCCCAAAGTTTCTCACTTGCTCCCTATTTGGAACCTCCCAGAACCTCGTCTTCCTCTCACCCCACCCTCTCCTCAATTCTGGCAGCTCTCTGTTCTCTCCAATCCCACAGTGAGTTTCTGGGCTGTAGGGCAAGATTGATGACAGAATTTATAGGGCAAAATGGAAAATGAAAATGCAGGCTGTCTCAAAATCGCTAAGCATTTCAGAATGAGAGAGCAGAGTGTGAGCTCAAGAGCGCCCGTGTTACTGTGTGCCCATATTCCTAGGTCACTGCCCTGCCTGGGATCGGGGCTCACTTAGACACCACGGGAGGTGGGAGCGTTACTGTGTGCCCATATTCCTAGGACACTGCCCTGCCTGGGATCGGGGCTCACTTAGACACCACGGGAGGTGGGAGCGTTACTGTATGCCCATATTCCTAGGACACTGCCCTGCCTGGGATCGGGGCTCACTTAGACACCATGGGAGGTGGGAG